>NW_007727309.1:271731-275950 GCF_000696425.1 Galeopterus variegatus
TGGCTGGTGGGTACAAATTCAGACAGAAAGTTGCTACATGCAGAGTTTAAGTGCTGAAAAATGTCTGTGCATTTTAGCTTCTAAACAGCCTTCATATTTGAAGGCATTTGATTAACCCACAGTCTTGAAGACTTATTTCTCTGGTTTACAAAGAAAGAATCCAAAAGCAAGGACTTAACTATGGAAGTCTCTAGAGAAAAAATTCTGCTACTTTTACAGAAAGGGACATCAAAGAACTATTAGTGGTAGAAAGAATAACTCTGTCAAGCAGTGGCTTTCACTATTTGTGGTGCAAAGGAAAAACCCATGAAAGAGAAAAAGACGGGCATATCTGTTCGATACGTTTCCAGAGCAACCAGGAAGATAAGTAAAATTGGATGCTGCTGGGGCTTTTCCCACAGGTTACACATCCTAAAAACAAGGAAAGCTTCCAGAAAGTAAGCTCTCCTAACCTTGCTAGAGATGATACAACATTAGGAAGCAGGACGTGGAGACATTCTTACTGATTATGTAACCTCAAGTAAGTGACTTAAATTCTGTTTTCCATTTTAGTGCTGATAAAATATAAGGTTTGGATAGGATGACTTTTTGAAAGAACCAATGACTTAAGAAAAGTAAGCACCATTGCTAGAGGAACACAAAATCATTTCAAAATCAATAGTATCAATTCTGAAATATTTCAAATGTTACCGTTTCCCTAACACTATATTGTCACATTAATGAAAGCTTATGTTTTATGTTGCCTTTTTCTAGAGAATCAAAAGTCAATTACATAAGCACATTACAACACCCCTACCTGAACAGGTCTTAGAAAGAGGTGATAACTCCTGTTTCTTGCAGTGAGATGACAAAATCCTAGAGTAATGTGGAATGCTAAGAGTATTACCTTGTTTACTTACATGGGATACTAAGCCAAGAAAGTGGGGAGTCTAGTAACCTAAGCATGAGGGTTTGAAAGTGGATTTCCCACTGTGCAGACTAGCCACTGTGAGCGCCCCATACGGAAATCAGAAAGAAATAGAACTATGGGCCAAAAGAGGACAACATAGGAGCTAACAGGAGAGGTATTTTTATTTTCTTTGGAGGTGCTATGTAAACAATGACAAAATTTCAGTCTAGCAGCTCCGGTTTTTCGAAGAAATTGTTGGGCACGATTAACTTTTGTTGCTTTGCAAAGCTCTTCCCCTCCATCTTTTGCACTGTGCTAATGTTCAAATATACAAGTATTAGGTTCTTGGGAGTCCTTGATCTGAGGTGTTCAGAGACTGCATTGAGACAATTACCCATCTGTACTCTGAAGCTGCAAGCAGCTCTTTCTCTGTTGGAAAACTCCTATTATAATGTCGGCCAAATAAAAGAAACCTACTAGATTTTGAAAAGCATAGTTTGGAAGCACCACAGGTAGCTTTATGTCATGTGGGCTAGTTTTATCTGTTGTCCAGAATAGTGGATGGAACTTTCTCATGAACCAGGCTTGACACTAAAAGTGTACATTTCCTGGGTGAAGAAGCACTCTTGGTCTTAACAACCTTAAATTGCCTCAAATGCCAATTGGCAAGAGTTTCAATGAGAACCATTCAGGCCTGCCCCTCTGGTCTTAAACATGAAACTGATGGCTGCAAGAAAGCCAACTGGGAAANTGAAGCTGCAAGCAGCTCTTTCTCTGTTGGAAAACTCCTATTATAATGTCGGCCAAATAAAAGAAACCTACTAGATTTTGAAAAGCATAGTTTGGAAGCACCACAGGTAGCTTTATGTCATGTGGGCTAGTTTTATCTGTTGTCCAGAATAGTGGATGGAACTTTCTCATGAACCAGGCTTGACACTAAAAGTGTACATTTCCTGGGTGAAGAAGCACTCTTGGTCTTAACAACCTTAAATTGCCTCAAATGCCAATTGGCAAGAGTTTCAATGAGAACCATTCAGGCCTGCCCCTCTGGTCTTAAACATGAAACTGATGGCTGCAAGAAAGCCAACTGGGAAAGCTGTGTGGGCTATGACAACAATAGCTATGGACCATGCTTGGTGTTGTCTTTGTCATTTGCCAGTGGGTTTCTTTCAGAGCACAGGACCATTCAGTCCAAATTCTTTGAACTGTTACAAGCATCCAGCTGAACCTTGTTGAGAAGAATAACTTTGCATTTTCTACTTTTCTCTATGTAATATTGGAAAGAAATCTTACTAGAAAGCATTCTATCCTAACAATGCAGAGTTGTGGGAACTTGGAAACCAACTGCAGAAGTCCAAATTCTGATTGAAATTTACTATGTAGTTTGCAATAACCATCCACAGATAAGGTAGGCTATTCCATCCATGCCAGGATTTAAATAGTATCATCCTAAAAGTGGCCAAATCTGATACTGTGATGTTCTCCTGCTGTCAATGCCAAATTTCTTGCCTATTATGATTATCAATCACAAAACCCACGCATGCCAGGATTTAAATAGTATCATCCTAAAAGTGGCCAAATCTGATACTGTGATGTTCTCCGGCTGTCAATGCCAAATTTCTTGCCTATTATGATTATCAATCACAAAACCCACGTGCTCCATACAGGGATATTATTTAGTGTTGAAATCCTAACTAACTATGCTTATACCAAATTCCAAACCACTTTGCTTATGAAAAAAAATATGAACCCCAGGGCAATGACCACATTCCAGTTTGAGTAATTATGTTGATTACCACATATTTCTTCCATTTAATCCCTCAATTTTGTCATCTGGGATGTCGCTACTCAATTCTTCCTACACAGCACATCTCTGCTCCCTAGAATCAATCTGACACAAAGGGGCTCCCAGTGAGCAAGGTTAGCCATAAATTCTAGCACAGAGGCATAAAGAATATGTAAGGAGAAATCAAAATCAAAATTTTTAGATGCTGAATTTTTTCAAAGTTAAAAAGACCCAGCTACTCAGACAGTAATATTAATACATATTTTTATATATCATTAAAAGGAAAAGTGTTATGGTGCAGAGGAAAATATTTTAAAATGACACAGTCTGCAGCCTCACAAACCCCAATGCATGGCAAGTGCACAGGGCAGATTCTGAAAAGGGTCTGGTCTTCCTATCTTTTTATATTGGCAAATGAAAATTGTTTATGTTCATCACGAACAATATGATGTTTTGAAATATGTATACATTGTGGAATGGCTCAACCAAGCTAATTAACATAAGCATTCCCTCATCACATTTTTTATTGCAAGAACACTTAAAATCCACTCTCTCAGTAATTTTCAAAATACAATACATTATCTACTATAGTCATCATGTTGTGCAATAGATCTCTAGAACGTAGTCCTTCTGTTATGCTAAGTGAAAAAAGCCAGGTACAGAAAGACAAATACCACATGATCTGACTTATATGTGGAATCTGAAAAAGTTGAACTCATGAAGTAGAGAGTAGAATAGTGGTTAGCAGGGGCTGGATGAGTGGAGGAGTTGGGGAGATATTGGGCAAAGAATACAAAATTTCATTTAGACCTGGTTCCCTATTTTGTCATTATGGGCCTGGAATCAAAAAGAATAATCTTGCTTTACAAATGGACCCTACAAGATGATCTCAGTGATCTGGGAAAGGTACAGTGATTCTGTTTGTCCTCTGAGAAGATAGGGAGTGAAAAGAAAAATCTATCACAGACAGATGAATGGTTTCTGAATCTGTGGCTACTGCAAGCTCTCTTAAAGCATGGTTTGGGAATGAATGCAAACTTTTCAGTTTTGGTTTTGACTGTTATTTTCAATTATTTACTGTTAGAACACCACTTGTGACAAATATTTCACTAGCCCTTTTTGTGCCCTATTGAGTGTATAGACCTTACTAGAACACAAGTACTACAAACAGAGGGCTACATTTTGAGAGATACGTAAATCATATTTTCAACAGTGCCATTTTCGTGTAAAATGTTGTGTCTTCAGCTGTGCAGCAGAACTATTTAACTAAATGGCTCGTTCAACAAATAGAAAGGTTAAAAGAACTGGGCCCTCCAGGAGTATCAGAGGAGGCATCTTATCACATG
This sequence comes from Galeopterus variegatus, assembly GCF_000696425.1. Taxonomy (NCBI): domain Eukaryota; kingdom Metazoa; phylum Chordata; class Mammalia; order Dermoptera; family Cynocephalidae; genus Galeopterus; species Galeopterus variegatus. Next base: position 275,753 of record NW_007727309.1, read on the forward strand.
TCTTCTGGGCACATTTAGCAGTTCTAAGAGCAGTACTTGGAAATCCCTTATCAGGTGAGAGGAAGAGGGCAGAGACAGAAAGAAGAAAATGAAGAGAAACGGCTCCAGGTCCACCTGGAGCATTTGTAATGGAGTCTGCTTTTCCACTTTTTTTTTTTTTTTTTTTTTTTTTTTTCAATTTTTTTTTTTTTTTTTTTT
>NW_007727309.1:276950-299285 GCF_000696425.1 Galeopterus variegatus
AATGGAGTCTGCTTTTCCCCTTTTTTTTTTTTTTTTTTTTTACTTTTTTTCAATTTCATTTATATTTATTTTTGTGGGATATGGTGTGTTGTTTCAGTCCATGCATATACTGCACAATGATTCACTTAGGGTAGACAGCATAGATTTGTACCCGTTAGTCCAACACTTCTCCCCTCTACCCCTCTAGTAACCATTATTCTACTCACTACTTCTATGAGAATCACTTTTTTTTTCCTTTAAGATTCCGCATATGAGTGAGACCAGGTGGTAGTAGTGGTAAGAAATTTTGGATTTCTGTTTTCTTTGTTATGTGTCTTAAGGCCTAAGAACATTTTGTTAATATTACTGGTGGGCGTGAGATAATTCTGTTTATGCAAATACCAACTCTCTGGATTGCCAGTTTGTCTAAATAGTTGTTCTTATACAGTGGGTCTTTCATAACAAACAACCTGGGAATATGCATGTATTATAACACACATGCTCTTTCATGTATATTTTCTTAGAAGGGCAGCCAGAGCTGTTTTCTTAGACCTGTTTACATACAAGGTGTTGTTACTTGGCAGATATATATTGGAATGGTTTCCAGATTGCAAAGAGATTTGCACACCTGGGTTATTTTCATTCCAAAGGCCCAATTAAAAATATTGTGCTGCATTTGCATAATTATTCAATTTAGCTATATGGCTGAGCTAGCAATATGAATCTTAAAAAATAAATCTATGAGTATGTCAATTAAGAATTTAAAATTTTTGATCAGTTGGTACCTCTAGAAATTATCTGCTAATAGACTGATAAAGTACAGTATGATGTAAGGACTTTGATGAAGATGAGCATTTAGGTACTAACTTTATTTTAAGGATAATTTCTTAATGTTTTTGGATAGCAAACCCTATTGAGAATCTGATGAAGACTGCATGCTCTCTCCCAATAAAATGCTCGTGTAAATAAAATTTTGTGAAGGAATCTAGGAGATTTTGTCCATGGATCCCAAGGTAAAATTTTAAGAGGACTGCATTACAAAAATAAGACAAGAAGTTAATATTTATAAAAATGCCTTGTAAACTCTAGTTATATATACTTATTAGGAAACTGCACAATAAAAGCAACAGAAAGCATTAATTCTCATTACTACTATTACCAATGTTGTAATTTGGCTCACTGGAATTTATTTCTTTCTTTTACTATCTCTAGTTATCTGAGTTAATATAAAAGGCCATTATTAAGAGTTGGGTCTAAAATTTGCCTTCAATGTAAAACATATTTTATTCTAATATAATGTGACTAGACATTGTTAAGTTTGATATTCATCAGTACCAGTAAAATGAACCCAACCTCAGGTGCAAATCTAATAGAGCTGGGTATTAATTAATGTGATCCAAACAGCTTATCATTTTAGGCTTACTTCTATTAGGAAAGATGTGTGATGGCTGTGTGCTAATAGAAAAGTCTATTAGTTGCATGGATTCCAATTTCCTTTATCTATATTAGTCACTGAATGGTAGGTTTCTTCTAAGCTTAATATTTTTTCATTGTTTCTCTTCATGTTTAGAGAATTGGCTTAACACTATAAAATTATGGAGCAAGATTCAGTGGATGAATTTAATATATTTTAATCTTATAGCTTCATTTACAACTTTTAATTTAGGAGAACAAACTTTTTTTCCTTTTAAAAGTCAAGTTTGGTGTCCATATGTGCAATGCCAGGTAGTATTAATATCTGACATGGAAGAGCACTTATGTTTATTGATATATACATAGAGCCCTACAGTAATCCTATGATGGATGGGACCGATATCACTATTTACATTTTAAACTGGAGTTAGTTGCTCAACTTCAACACTATTGACATTTTGGATTGGATAATTCTCTGTTGTGGGGCTGTCCTGTGTATTATAGGATGTTTAGCAGCGTCCCTGACCTCCACCCAGTAGATGCTATTAGCATCTTCCCAGTTGGACAATCAAAAATGTCTCCAGACATTGCCAAATGTCCCCTGGGGACAAAATTACCCTCAGTTTAGAACCACTAGTTTAAAGGTAAAGCAACTACATTGTAAAGAACATAAGGCACTGGCTCAGGATCATGAAGACACTGAGCTAGGACTGGATCCATGTCTCTAATTAGTTCTCTCTTCTTGCCAAGAGCCACAGTGCAATTTAGGAGCTACTCCTTAATGTGATTCCTTTAGTTTCCTCTTGAACTATGAATATTATTACCATAGATGCTATTGTAATATCATTAATGTAGGTAGAAGGAGGAACATATGAAAACGCTTCTTAAATTCTAAAGTATTATGAAATTTTCACATAGGCATGTGTGTGTCTTAGAGAGAGAGAGAGAATCCACTCTGAGATAAACATTTGGGGGAAATCACCAAAGACAGGAAAAACCAGGAGCAAAAGAAGCTGAAACTAGAAGGTGGATCAGCCAAAACTGTGAACTGATCTTAAATAGTAAAGTGCTTAATGCAATCTGGCTGTTGTTGGCATCTTTCCAAAACACTCTATTAGCTGTTGCAGTGGAATGTAGCCAGCAGCCAGATGACCAGTTTTTGGCCTCTAGTGAGTCGTAGGTACAAGCAGGGAGAGCTCATTCTCACTGTTCTAAAAGCAGTGGAGCTGTGCCTCGCGGAAAGAGCTTCATCCTCCAGACATATTAAGTGAAGCTGGAAAACTCCCATGTTTGGCAAGATAAAAATAATACAATACACAATGCCTAGGCCCACAGAAACCCAGTATCTAAGAAATCCATGGACATATTCTGAGTTCTCATGACCACATCAGCTTCGCTAGAAGATGGAATGGGACACACAGGAATATCCACATGCCTTTGTCTAACCAGAGGAAGTGTTTTCCTGCCTTGCACGTGTGAAACACCGTAGCCTGACCTTGCTCTGCATTAACATCCTTGTTCATGACCAGTTCTCATGGGAAAACTTTCATTCATTCGTGCTTGAGTAAGTTAAAAAGATTATGTAGAAGAGAAAAAAGCTTTGGCATTAGGTCTGCAGTTCTATTAAGCTTCAGAGAAAGTATTAAGTTTCTTGTCCCTTTGAGCAAAATGACACAGCTGGTGATAAAGCAAGCATTTTTCTTAAAATGCTCTTAACATCCCCAGTTTCCTATTGAATCTAGACACTTCCCTCATCTCTCTTTTCCTCATGATTCCCTGGTGGTCTCTATCTCTAACAGGACTGTTGACCCTTAAAGACCTCATATCAGCACTCTCCTGAAATGGACTGGAATCTCCTTGAGGTTTATCTGTCAATTTAATACTTGTGTCATGTAAAAAAGTGAGCTTATTCAACCTCCTTCCCATTTCATCAATCAGCGTGAAGGAAATGAGAGAGAGGACCGAAAATAGGTGGCTTACAGTTATTAACAATGCCTTGCACCAGATAACAAAGAAAGTTCACAAAGTTGCCTGAATGGTTTACCGAGCAAATCTTCCTTCATAAAGTGAATGAGTTAGGAGACAGGCAATAGAACAAGGTAGTTTAGTCCATTATGGCCAAGTGAAGAGGTTTCTTTGCCTGTGTTTATATTTACTCAAATTCTGTTTTAAAAGTGAACAAGTTTTCCCCCATTACAATATTGGTGACTCTTTACCATTGAATGGTAAGCTTAGACTTCCTTTCCCTGGTCCTGGCAAGTGCCATCAGGCAGGAGTCTGGGAGGATTCTCAGGCCTGTGGGCTGTCCCTGGCTTGGCAAAAGGTAACAACTTTCTTGTGAGCACCACCCTTTCTAGCTGGCTACTTGCAGAAGACAAACAGTCACATATCAAGTTGTTTTCTCTTCCCTGGTTCCTCTAGCACACAAAAGCCACACATTTTGGGGTTTACTGGGTAGGCTTCCAGATAGAAAGATGCCTCCATTCTAAAATTGAAAGAGAAAGCATTTTGTTCATTATTTGGAACCAAGGGAACATGACCCCAAACCTACTTCTTGAGCCCAAAATCAAACTCCACGGCCCGATAAAAGATCCTACATAAGTACAAAGTGTCGTCTTTTTTTTCTTTCTTTCTAGAAATAGAACAAACTATTCTAGATTCTAAACTTATTCTTTGCAAACTTATTAAAGAGTCTCACAAAGTTACATCTAAGGTACTATAGTCATAAATGTCCCCTAGAACTTCATTCATTCTAAAATGATGCAACTTCTCTGAACAAGCTATACCAGAGACAAATAGACAGTCATTTGTGTGGTAATAATGGCCTTCTCCACCCTTTCATGCCAGGCCATTGTGAAGGAAGCAGCCATGATGCTCAACACATTTTTACAACTTGAATGAATCTCATCACTAGTCTTTCAAATGCTCCAAGCACAGTCATTTGTGTGGTAATAATGGCCTTCTCCACCCTTTCATGCCAGGCCATTGTGAAGGAAACAGCCATGATGCTCAACACATTTTTACAACTTGAATGAATCTCATCACTAGTCTTTCAAATGCTCCAAGCATGCTGCATACACATAAACAAGCCCTGCTTGGAGAAAGTGCCTGAATTTGAAGCTTCAGAGCATATCTTCTCCATTCAGAATGTGTTGAGTGAAGCAATACATGGTAATGAAACACAGTAAGTGGTGCTGCTGTGGATATGCGAGCACCTTCGTGCTAATAAAAAAAAAAGTCATTGGATTCTGTGGCCACGGTAGGCTGGATGTGTAGATGACGTTGTTACCATAACTCAATTCTACTCCACTGAAAAGACATTCACTAGCAATCTCGTTAAATGTAGAAAACTTCAGAGATGCCTGTTATCCCTTAGAACTTAAAAAAAAAAACCCAAAAATTCAGGGGCTAGAACTAAGCTTTTGTGACAGCACATATATTGATCATCGTGTGGCAATAAAACAATTCATTTATAACGGATTCAGGCTACTACTATTGACCTTGATGGCTACTAGCTCCTGATTCCATAAAATATGCTATGTCCTCTAACACATCTAAATGGTAATCAGCAGTAATCTTATAAAATGCAATCGTCAGCAGACTGATGGATTTTTATAAGCAGAGAGTGATCATGCATGGGCAATAACAAACAGAATGAAAAACTGCTGTTCCTCAATTACTAGAAAGAATACATACATTAATGTGTTTTCTCTAAAGTGTGGAATTGTGTACATTATGGGTAGATTGATATTTGATCTCCAGTTCCTCCCCACTGTCAATTTTCATCTCCAGCACAATGCTGAAGCAATGTCTGTCTGTTTTTTTTTTAAAAAAACTGTTGTGCAACCAATTCACTAATAGGTTTTGGAAGATGTAAAAATGCCTTGAATGTATATGCTATCTTACAGTAAGTCTCCTGTGTCCAGGCTGTACACACTTGAAGAGATAACACAAAATCATACACCAAACTGTAAACCTGGAAGTAGTTTTCATTTTTTGAGAACCTGGAATGGTTTTGATGACTCTTCCAGTCAGAGACATATATTCCTATTGCCTTCCCTTTTATTGGTAAGAACTGGAATACAAAAAAAGGACAGAACCACTTCTTTTTAAAAACTAACCTTCCTCCAGTGAACACATCATTTTACTCTCTAAATCTCCATTCTTTGCAAAGCCCACTCTCTCCCTTTCAACGGGCAGCTTGAAATTCACTCTCATCTGTGTTCACTCAAAGATGCAAAAGGATACCAAAGCCTGTCTACTTCCTTCTTTTATTTCTTGGACAAAATCCTGTGAGATAGTTGCTGCTCCCAAATGACTCCCTCCCCACAGATGGCTGATTTTCCGTAACATCTAATCTTTCTTGCAGGCTTAAATGCTTTTCCTTCCTCTTTGCGCAGTTAATTCACACCTGTCTCACATTATTCAGCTCCTATGTCAATTCCTCAGAGAAGGTTTCCCTACACCTTCCCACATCCCCAGCTCCCTCCTCTGCCTTGTCACCTGTCCTACTGTATTAGTCCAGTTTGTGCTGCTATAACAGAACACCTGAGACTGGGTAGTTTATAAAGAACAGAGGCTTATTGGGCTGACGATTCTGAGACAGGTGCATCTGGAGCGGGCCTCAGGCTGCTTCTGCTCATGATGGAAAGCGGCAGGCAGCCGGCGGGTACAAGCAGATCACATGGCGAGAGGAAGCAAGAGAGAGAGAGGGGGAGGTGCCAGGGTCTTCTAAACAACCAGTTTTCACCGGGAACTAATAGAGCGAGATCTCACTCACTACCATCACCCCAGGGGGAGCATTAATCCATTCATGACAGATCTGCCCCCAGGACTCATACTGCCACACTGGGGATCAGATTTCCACATGGTTCTGGGAGGACAATCCATCCAAACTCTACAACCTACCATGACATGCTTATGGCACCAAGTGCCTCTGGTTTCTAGCACTCATCCAAGTTTGTCACCACCATTTATTTGGAGATCACTTGATGGATTAAAAGACAATTTCCTCCGCTGGACTCAGCAGGGCTCATCTCTGTTTTTGCTCCCTCTTATATCTGCTAAGCATTCAGTAAGTGCTCAGTAGGCAGCTGTTAAGTGAAAGCACTAAAGGAAGGTATCGGTTGCTCAGAGTATCTTTTATCAGTGTCCTCTAAGGAATGAATATGAGAGAAACCTCAAATTCTTCATTGCCACAATTCTAGTTAATTCTATCTAACAAAGGAAGTCTTCCTCCTGTACGGAAGCACATGCTGGATCCTTGTGCTTCCATGCCAACCCACCTGGCAGGACTTCAGGAAGTTTCTCTCTCAATTGATCTGTGACCAGCACAAGCAGGGTAGTAAAACAGAATAATACATCAGGAACATGCTTCAAAAAATTGCTGAGCTTTGACAATTAAATAAAATGTGGGATCCTGGATTGCATTGTGAACTGGAAAATATAATCCCAAAGCCCATTTATGCAGACATTAGTGCAATTGTATCAAGGTTATATTTTCTGATTTTGGTAATTATACTCTGATTTTGTATGAGAAAGTCCTTATTAGGTAATGCACACTGAATGATTTAGGGGTAAAAGTAAAGGGAATGATGTCTCTAACTAACTGTCAATTGGTTTGAAGGGAAATAGATCTACATATATATATATACATATGATATTTTATATGTACTTTAAATGGCTCAGATATTATATGCACACACACTCACATACATGTTTGGCACATATTAAAAACTGGTGAATCTGAGTAAGGACATAAGCGAGTTCTAGGTTCTAGTCTTACAACTTCTCTCCAACATTGAATTTATTTGAAAATCAAAAGTTAAAAAAAAATCTCTGAGGAAGGTAGGTATATGTATATCTGTGTAATTTTGTGCTCATATGATGTCTTATCATGCTAGTGTTCACACTGTCACATGTGCAGACTTTGGGCTCAGATTTCCAGCCTGACATGCTGGAGGATCTGTAATTCCAAGATGGGGTTATTTGTCACATCAAAAGTACCATCCATGAGAGTTATTGATTGATGCTTTAGTACAAGTGTATAAGATAACAATATATATTTCTTGAAATCCGGCTTGGTGGAAGTTGTGATCATGTTTGCCTTTGGTGTAGATCACATTCATTATTTAGGCTGGAGACTATAGTATTTGACCTTCTCTTTACACAAAGATGGATCATGTTAGCTCAAATGTAGTATAATTCAGCTCTTCAGAATAGCTCTCTCTACTTTTCTATATGCCATAAGATGAGGAAAAAAAATCTGGATTTAGTACGGACTTATTTTTATAGGCATAAATTATCTTTCTACACAGTCCTTAAAAATTTCTATTTTCTTTAATTACATTTATGTTCATAATCTGATCTTGGCCTTCTAATAACACTTACTCAGATTTTTTTTTTCAAAATCTTCTATCTTGTGTTTTTAATCTATCTTTTTTACTGAGATTATCTTAATCCTTACTATCTAAGTGACTGATGCTTAGAATCATAACTTCCTGGGACCTCCATGAAATAAATGGCTTGATTTTAAGATTACCTAGTTCATTCTAAAATTTTAGATTTAGGAAGATCTTCAGTCTTTGAGATGAACTAAATCTAGTGTGGCAACACAGAGAACGCTTTAAGCCTTTTCTTTTCTGGTTTCTGGGTATTTGTTTGTTTTCACAAACTGAGTCAAACTTCAAATAAAAACTGTGGAGAAAGATTAACATATAGTTGCCAACTTTTTTTTTTTTTTGCCTAATTAAGGATACTATAAAGAATAACAAAACACTGCTTTTGTAAAAGACATTGATTTTTTTTTTCCCCTTTTGTCTTTTTTCGTGACCAGCAACGGATCGCAACGCTCAGTGTCGCGCCCGCAACCCTCAGTGTCGCACCCGTACCGGACCAGGACCGGCAATGGGATCGCAACCCTCGGTGTTGCGCCCGCACCTCGCTCAGCCAGTGAGCGGCCGGTCTGTATGTGGGATCCGAACCCTCGGCGGGAGCGCTGCCGCACTCCCAAGCGGCACACTGTAGCAGTGCACCACTGGGCTGGCCCCTAAAAGACATTGATTTTAACCACTGAAAAATACAGGGCATGATGTAAGAATAGAGGGCAGTTCTGTAAGTTTAATTTTGCAGAGCGATTACCTAGTTCATTCTAAAATTTTAGATTTAGGAAGATCTTCAGTCTTTGAGATGAACTAAATCTAGTGTGGCAACACAGAGAACGCTTTAAGCCTTTTCTTTTCTGGTTTCTGGGTATTTGTTTGTTTTCACAAACTGAGTCAAACTTCAAATAAAAACTGTGGAGAAAGATTAACATATAGTTGCCAACTTTTTTTTTTTTTTGCCTAATTAAGGATACTATAAAGAATAACAAAACACTGCTTTTGTAAAAGACATTGATTTTTTTTTTTTTTTTTTAAAGATGACCGGTAAGGGGATCTTAACCCTTGACTTGGTGTTGTCAGCACCATGCTCACCCAGTGAACTAACCAGCCATCCCTATGTGGGATCTGAACCCTTGGCCTTGGTGTTATCAGCACCGCACTCTCCCGAGTGAGCCACAGGGCCGGCCCAAAAGACATTGATTTTAACCACTGAAAAATACAGGGCATGCTGTAAGAATAGAGGGCAGTTCTGTAAGTTTAATTTTGTGGAGAGCTACTGTCTTCCCTTTACTTTTCTCTTTTCACTATGGATTAGTGATGGTTTTGGCCTAGCCTGGTACAGCTCTTGGATTTGAGCTTGGGAACCAGTGCTCTAGTTTGTCTAACAATCTATCCTCTGTGTAGGAAGGTAACATCTCTGCATCACTAGAACAGATACCAAAAATGACCTCTTGTCCTCACCAACTGCTTCACCATTTGTCCCTAATCTCTTAGTGTCCTTTGTGACCAATAGAATACAAAGTTGTAGACCTGATCCCTAAGGGGGTCAATGATATCCTCTCTTGTGTGGCAACAATGACCAGGAGAGGGAAGATAACCCATTTCTCACTCATCCTCTGAATTTTCTGTTGGATACAATCTCAGTTTAGAATAAAGGCAACAAATTAACAAAGTAACCATTACTCTTTCCGAAGGAGAGAAGAAATCTAGGGTAATTAGAGGGGGGAGGAGGAGGGAATGGGGGAAGGGGAGAGATTAGACAAGGAGCATAAAGAATAATTATGATTTATAACAATATATATGCTAGTAATATTGATTTGATCAACATATCTCAATGTTCGACCCCCAAAATATGCATAATCAATTTTGATTCAATAAATAAAATAAATTTTAAAAAAGAAAAGGTTTTCCAACAATGAAATTGGGTATCAATTGTCCAATTAAACTTAAAATTAATTAAAATAAAATTAAATTAAAAACAAAAAAAATAAAAAAACTTGATACAAAATATCAGTAAAATGGCATGGATTATGGATTTAAAACACTTGGGATTTAATTACATCTCCAATAGAAATGACCTCAGTGACCTTAAGCAAATTAATTTACCTCTGTAGGTATGTTTTGTCACCTAAACCCAAACCGTTACAATGAACTCTAAAATTCTTCAAGTTCACAGTTTTAAAGTTATGTAAACTCTGAGATTATTTTCTCTGAATAAGAGAAAAAATAAATGCAAAAAATGTCTCAGCTTTATGGGAGTTTGGAAGAGGACTTGCTATGCTTAATCTGATATCAATGTCACCAGGTGATATCTTAATCAGAAATGTTACCGAGAGCACATCCTTCCAAAATTTATGAAGGGGCTCTTTTTGAATTTTAAAAATAGAATGAAAAACACTGTGTGTCTCATTGTTGTGCCTTGTTTGACCTGCATAGAAACTCTTTTTACTTCAGTGTTTTTAAAATATTTAATTTGGATGCCATTAAATGAGGGCGTGTTCTCTCTGGTTCATCAAAGTTCCCGCTACTGCATATGGCAACAAACCTGGTCTCCATCTATTCATGTCATGCAGCTGGCCCCTAGGGACAGGGTTTGTCCCCTTGCTTTATAGGGAAAGCAAGTAATGACTAAGTGTAAATAAACACACTCATAAATAAGTAAACCAACTGACCAACCACATGGTAAAATGCCAAGGTATTGCAAGTGTGATGGGAGAAAAGGTGATTTCTCAGGGCATTGATAGTGCTTAATATACCCTTGTTTTCCTCTTGCTTTCTACAATCTCTTTGATCTCAGAGGCTTATTAAAACACTAATTCCAAATCAGGTTATTTTAAAAGCCAACCACTGGACCTCCTGCCTCCAAAGACTCTCCTAATGGCTCCATCTTTCCTGCCTCCATGCATCATCTCTTCAATTTGTTTTTTGCTTTCTTTGTAGGCCAGAACCTTACAACTCCAGGCACAATACCACACCAGGGGGCCTTGCTAATAGAGAAAGCTCATCATATTGTTACTAAGCATCCTGGCTCCCAAAAGCTAATCTTATACCCCCCCTGGGGTTGAGATACATTAGGATCTAGCTTCATAGATTACCCAGTGTTCATACTTGAGTCTTTCCTATTTTTTTCTCCATAGATTTCCAATGTTAAAGATGCCAAAGAGGCTAAGCATTCATTTATAAATTAAAATCCTTCAGTTCCCCTGGGGTTGAGATACATTAGGATCTAGCTTCATAGATTACCCAGTGTTCATACTTGAGTTTTTCCTATTTTTTCTCCATAGATTTCCAATGTTAAAGATGCTGAAGAGGCTAAGCATTCATTTATAAATTAAAATCCTTCAGTAACAAATGCCATTTCTACAGCAATGCTAAATATGGCTTTGAATCCGTATTTTCATAGCCTGCTCCTGTCTAATCCGCTGCCAGCTGGTAGAACATATTAGTCACCTCCGGACATACGATGCACCCTCCTGCATCATACTGCATAATCTGTTGCCTCCAACATTTGGAGGGCTAGGATATAAATAAATGCTTTTGCTCACAATGCAGCAAGGAATCCTATATATTCCCCCCCCCCGCCTTAATTTTGTTCTCCCCGTTCATTGCCTGTGTCACCAAGAATGTTTTTCTCACTTTCCCCACAAAACTTATAATGCTACAAATCAAAGAGTACAGGGAAAGAAGAGTTTCTCAGCAGGTTGCAAAATTATATCTCAGTCATTTAGACATTTGTCAGCTCAATAACCCACAGCCAAGGATTGGGAAGAATCACTGGGATGTGACACAGCATGTGGGCTGGAGTTCAAGGAAGCTACCGGCAAAGAGGTCTGAATGTGGGGGAGAATGCAGCCCATGCCCCAGCAGAGGCAGGGAGCTCAAAGGACAGATTTGCAAAAGGAAGGGAAAAATGTCAAACTCTTGCCAAAAAATGCAGCATACAAGCTGGGTGGAGATGACTCTGGTTACGTTTATTTGTTTTTTTTTTTTATCATGTTTCATGTCTGAGATAATGGCATATTTAAAACAACGATGGGAAATGTCCTTAAAGATGAGCTTTTAATGTCCTATCATTTTCTATGTGGTCTCATATGCTTAGTGGAGAACGCAATACAATTGTTCAGACTGACTAAAAAATGGGTGAAAATGTCTCACCTATTTATTTTTTTTTAAGACTACAAGATTTCTCTAGACTGTGGTGAACTAACTATGGCCTGCAGGCCAAATTCAGGTCCATGTCTGCTTTTGTAAATAAAGTTTCATTGAAACACTGCCACATTCCTTCATTCATTTGTGTGTTGTCTGTGGCTGCTTTTGTGTTATTGCAAGAGCAGAATTGAGTTGTTATGGCAGAGACTGTAAGACAATCTAAGTCTGAAATATTAACTCTCTGGCCCTTTACAGAAAAAACAGGTTGGCAGCTTTTGCTCTGGGTGATTGATTGACAAATGTGAACACTTGGCAATACAATACTGCAACTCTCATTATCTTTTAGTAAAAAGGGGGGTTTCTGTGCTTCAAAGCTAAGATTAAAGAACAACTCTAGTGTGCAGGGTACTTGAGCATTTTCAACTGTACAAAGATTCCAGTTTAGGGATCTGGCTTCAGCACAGGTCAGGACTGATATAATTTGTAATGAGACCCTCAGATGCTTGGGCAGGCCATACTTTCCTTGGAAGAAGGATTCTAATAAAAGCAAACACAGCTTTTTTAGGTTTTTTTTTTTTTTTATAAGGATGCCTTCTTTTTATTGTGAATTTTAGTCCATAACAGATTGTTTTCTTGCATAGCAAATTCAAAGGCCCAGTAAAGGATGGTTGGTTTGTTTTTTTAGTAATTTTGGATACATAATGCAAGGAAGTGAGAAAAAACAAGGAGAGGATAAATAAATGGGTATGATTTTAAATGATATCAAGAGCACTTCTGAAAGGGTCCAAGGTGAGAAATATATCCTTTCAGGAACATGTTCACTTTTTATTTATTTATTTATTTTTATTAGCCATAACATCTAAAACACTGTGCTCCAAGGAACATATTATTTCTGAAATAAAGTATAGCATGTTACCAAAGCTCTCACTAAGAGCCTCTGTTCTTAGAATCGTAACATCAGTTAGAGGTGGCTGTTGTCTGGTTGTACGTTTTGAACAGGACTGGTGCTGTAGTTTGAATGTACTCCCTAAAACTCATATTGAAGCTTGATACCCATTGTAACAGTGATAAGAGGGTGGGAAATCCGACTATGCTATTTGGAAGGTGGGGCCTTTGGGAGGTTATCGGAGCATGGGTTAATGGATAAATGGGGTATCATGGGAACAACACTAATGGCTTTATAAGGAAAGCAAGTGCACATGTTAACACGCTCAGCCGTCTCACCATGTGATACCCTGTGCCAACTCTGGACTCAGAAGAGAGTCCTCACAGGAAAGAAGGCCCTCACCAGGTGTGCCCCTCAACCTTGGACTTCCCAAACTCCAAAAGTGTAAGAAATAAACTCTCTTTCTTTATAAGTTACACAGTTTCAGGTATTCCGTTACAAGAGAGAAAACAAACTAATATCACTGATAATGGTCAATGAGCTAGACACCTCCAGTGCACAAATTATTACAGAGGTGACATCAAGGGAGACTTACTTCATGTAAGTGTCGCTATTTCTCTCCAACATTAGAACCATCCCACCTCGCAGGAAACCAGGGTAACTCATTTTAATCGCAGCTCTTTGGATAAATCATAACTGAACAATTTCACGACCCCTAACAATCAAAGCTCTCAAAGCCTGTGTGATACATATTGATTAACCCATTTAACAAGTATCTCCTGACCACTTAATATACTCAGTACACATACTTCCTTTCATTGTCATCAAGAAGGCAGGTAGCTATTCATATACATGGGTTAATGAAAAGTAAACACTATATGAGACAGTATAGCACAGCGACCAGTGTGTGGGCTTTGGAGCCAGTTGGCTTGGGTTCAAATCCCATTTCCTCTACTTTCTTACTGTGTGACCTCGACAATTTTGTTTAGCTCCTCTGTGCCTCAGTTTACTCATTTTTAAAATGGAAATGATAATAATAGACCCTCACAGATTGCTATGAGGATTAAAGAAGTTAAAAATGTAACGTACTTAAGAGTATACCTGACTATAGTAAGTGTTCAGTAAATGTTCACTAAAGGAAGGAGCAAAGATGTAGCACTGGCAAACCTATAGGCAAAAGCCTAGAAATTGCTTCAGAGACTTACTCAATATTATGTATGCCATCCTTGAAAGTTGACCACAGCAGCAACTAAACCTCACACCAAATTAAGTAAAATACTGCACTATTAGAAACCCAATCAGAGAATGTATCTTGTCAAATTAGAAGAGTCAATAAGCCCCAACACTTTCCTTTTTAATTCCCAGATCTCTCAAACACTTCCACAGAGCAGTAATTAAATATCTAACAGTAAAATGATCTTTTTGAGCTGCAGTTGTTTTCTACAATACAATGGTTCTCATGCTGTTTTAAATGTTAACATACCAGTTTACTCTTTGAGAAAATGTGGAAGCAAAGGGCAATGACACATTTCACTGTGCAGTTGCTTAATTAACATACATCAGATACTGTAACTAAATAAAGTTCATTATATTTCAAAAGTTACAGAAACATAACAACTGGGTAATGGAATCATGCTGTAGATTACAATTATGTGCTAAGGAATGCATCTAGTATAGTCTTTCCAAAGCTCAAGAAGCAGAATTTGAAAACCTAAGAAATATCCTGTTCACCTTCAGTGTTAGTAAGGAGGAGAATTTGGCAACTCAATGTTGAGGAAGCAAAATTAGTCGAAGCAGTCATTCCCATGAAGACATAGGCATAGCTTTTGTGGCATTTACAAACAGAATGTCAGGAGTCCTAGTTGTTTCACTATCTTCGTTTTGCCATCGGCACACCCATAATACATTTAAACTCCACTTTATCTATGCCTCTAAAGTAAGGACCTCCTTGGGGCAACAGGAAAATTCTACTCATGTTAAGCTCCACAAATTAGCACATGATAATTAATAAGTGTTAATTAATAATAAGTGTTTAAACCTGACTCTCTGTGCACACTGCAATAGAAAAAAAAATCCATTTTTAAACAGATATGGCTGTGAATCTTACCTCTGCCACTTATGCACAGGCACATGACCCTGGAAAAGCAAACTTTTCGAATTCCAATTTTCTCAATTGTAAGATAGCCATGACAGTTTCTACTTCATACTAATCTAAAATGATATTTAAATAAAATACCATGTTTGAATGTACCCAACAGGGTAGAGAGCCAGTTTATGACAGCTGATTGCTACATTTTTAGGAATTTTCCAAGCCAGTTGTTAAAACACAGCTGTTATCAAAAATTAAAATATATAAAACCATGAATATATTATGTTAAAAACAAATATAATAAAAACTTTAAAGAGTTTATGACAGCTGATTGCTACATTTTTAGGAATTTTCCAAGCCAGTTGTTAAAACACAGCCGTTATCAAAAATTAAAATATATAAAACCATGAATATATTATGTTAAAAACAAATATAATAAAAACTTTAAAGTTACCAGTTCCTAATTATTTCTCTATATTTTACTATTACCTATGCTCTTGAGGTCATTGATAAATGACTTAAAAATCTGTATGATTGAAAATCTATACAATTGTGTGCTAGTGAGTATCACTTCCCAATCCTGAGTTTAGTGCTGTCGGAATTGGTAGCTTGAAATCAGCCATGGTGGGAATATTTTACACTACAGAAATTGGCAAACGCTGCAAATTAGGACTGTGTGTGTGTGTGTGTGTGTGTGTGTGTGTGTGTGCTGGTTTTTAAACATGTATTAGCAAGCTATTATACTTGGTTCATAATCAATACCTCTTGCTTTTCTCCTTTTTTCCTTCCTCCCCTCTTTTATCTTTGCCTCCCTTTCTCTCTCCCTCCCTTGCCTTTCTTCCTTCTTTCACCAGAAAGTTCTCAGCCCACAGAGCCCATTCACTTCCTCTTGCACTGCTTTTTCTACTTTACCCTTAAGAGAAGCAAAGCACTACCCTGGAATGACTGAATCACCTTATTGGAAAACCCTGTGCCTTGAGATGCTTTCTTTTCTCCAGATTAAAAATATGAACTTTTATTTTAAGACCTCTTTTAATCTATTAATTTATTATTTGTTAACCATTTTATATCTATTTTATACTTACTTGTTCGACCCCCTATTAGTAAGGAGGTTGAGTTGCTACAAAGTGTCATTTTTATATAATTGGTATCAAACCAACCAAATCCTTCAATGTAATGCATCAGATTGCATGGATAATTACAGGTAGAATTCAGCATCTGGATGAGTAACTGGCACTTTCTTCCATTTCTGTCTAAAGAAATTCAGACTCTATTCTCAGAACTAAAGCTATTGTGCATGCCATGATCTTTGGTATGAGAAAAGAAAGAATTTAAGCCCAAGTTGAAGTGTTGGCTTTCTAATGCTTCCATGAATTAAAAAATAAGGTAAAATAAAATACATATCATTTGACTCAGAAATATCAAAAGATGATCTTACCTCGAAATATGCATGAGGTAGAACCAGTGAGTTAAGAAGCTTTTTTTCCCCTCAGATGCCTTGCTGAACACATTTATATTTTATGTTAAAATATACAAACAAGTGAATTTGATAATGAAACACATGCAGATTTTCACAAAGTCCTCACCAATTCAGGAACAGGCACTGCTCTATATGGCAGAAATGATCCTCTCTCACTAGCATTTTCTGAAAAAAATCTTCTGTTGATCTGTTCCTGAAGAAAAGGTTCTAACTAGAAGATTTGTAATCTACGGAATAACTCTTTGGAAATGAGCTCTTACGTGAAGTCCCTTTAACAGTAAGCCCATTTAATTGTGTCAAAAAAATCAACAAGGGTTTCTCATTGTCGATCAGGTTGTTGTTTGGGTATTATTAATAGTAGTTTCCCACTGTAAGTTTTGCCTCTTTCATTTAATTGTGTCAAAAAAATCAACAAGGGTTTCTCATTGTCGATCAGGTTGTTGTTTGGGATTATTAATACTAGTTTCCCACTGTAAGTTTTGCCTCTTATGTCATGTCAAAAGTGCAGCTTATGACTTCCAGATGCAAACCACAGTTATCAACCTTACAATTCAACTGAAAATTTGTTTTGCTTCTTTGTGAAGTCCCCTAAGGGAAAGATTAAAAGTAGAGACAATAGGGGAGTGAGAAACAAAGGCAGAGGATTTCAAACCACATATTATCAACCTTACAATTCAACTGAAAATTTGTTTTGCTTCTTTGTGAAGTCCCCTAAGGGAAAGGTTAAAAGTAGAGACAATAGGGGAGTGAGAAACAAAGGCAGAGGATTTCAAACCACATATTACAAACAGAGAACAGAATCACAGAACTACACCACGACAGTGGACTCCAAGACAAGATGGCAAGACAGATATGCCAAACGAGAGACACATGCTTGACTGCTATGCCAAGGAAAGAAAACACAAGATCAAAACCATACAGAGATGCTGCGAGAGCAGCTCTTGGGGCTGCTGACCCAATGGAAATAATAATAATGATAATGAGAACCCATGAAATTATAACTACAAAAAATGTTATCCCCGCAACTCATACACTGGACTCGCTGGGTTAGCCTGGATGTGTCACTTGGATGAAACACAAGATGGTGTTATGACAGCCCATGCACTGGCGATGGAGGCTGTGGTTAGTTGATTAGCTACAAAACTGTCACTGCATGCCACACAATGATGTCGGGCTTGTCTAAAAATAAAAGATACAACAAATATTTTATATCTGCAATAAAATTCTTTTTATGCCATCTGAAATTTGTGGAGAGGGGTGTGTTTCTCTGTTTGCTGTTTCTGCATGTTTTTCTTTTATTGTCTTTTTTTCTGG
Organism: Galeopterus variegatus; assembly: GCF_000696425.1. Taxonomy (NCBI): domain Eukaryota; kingdom Metazoa; phylum Chordata; class Mammalia; order Dermoptera; family Cynocephalidae; genus Galeopterus; species Galeopterus variegatus. The sequence continues at coordinate 294,644 of NW_007727309.1, forward strand.
CTCGTTTGTCATCTTCAATTAGTTACATTGTTATAAAAGAGAGAGTAAAGGCAAGTGGCCTGTGCAGATATGGGGAAAAAGAAAAAGGAAAAAGGAAGGAAATTAAAAGGAAAAATATGCATAGGAGAAGGAGGAGGAAAACACAGTTTTTCATTCTTTTGCACACAACTTTCTTGGATTTGTTGGGGTTTGTTTTGCTTTGAGATAAATTCTGGAGGGATATGCTGAAAGGGGAGGAATTCAAGATTAGGATGGCAAGAAAAGATTTTGTTGCCTTGTCTGATTTGTATATCTATATATCTTTCAGTATTTAAAAAAATAATGATTATAATTATCATAAAAGTATAGCAATGAGTTAAAAATAGCTTTAATGACCAAAATATTAAATATGAATCAAAACAAAATAAAGTAAATTGAACCACCAAAAATTCATGCGGCACAAGATGAGGTGAAACAACAGAAAATGTTCTTCAAATATATACAAAGTATATATCTATTTATATATATACACAGGAATGTGCATATACCGATAGATATATCTGTATAATTTTTTTCTTTCCACCCCACCCAAGGATAACTGAATCATGAAATCACCATTATAATTATGATAGAAAACACAAAACCTAAAGAAAAATTAACATGCTTTGTTTGCCAAGTTAAAACAGTATCATGCATGTCTATGTTGGCTGATGCTGATTAAAAACGATGGTGTGAATTTCTGTGTAAACACATGACTGATGGCAGGGGCTGTTGTTACTCTCTGCTTATGTCTAATATCATTTATACTGTGTCTACATATATATGGAGTGTCAGGCACTGTATATTTTGTATACGTACATATTATTATATACACACAGTACATATACTTGGGGCTTATGGGAGAAAAAAAAATACAAAACTAGAAGAATAAACGGAAACCCATAAAAACTTTTCTTTCAGAACCCAATCCCTCTTTATTTATTTCTGGGGGATTTGCTTAATGATTTCATTAAGCTCAGTCCTTGTCTACTACTTGCAATGGCATTTGAAATCAGGAAGTTCTCATGAGTTTGGCTTGGAATTCTCAATTCTTCATGTCCATCCTCACCGTATTATCTAGAAAAGCACTGGCCCTAGACTATACTGTATATTCTGCAGTTCAAAGAAAAGTTTATTACTGAACTATACTAATTTTTCAATCATAATAACTGAGAAATTCTGTGTCCCCAAATTAAGATACAGAAAAACGATCTTTGAGGTTGAGTCTGTCACTGGTTGACATCATCTTCCGTGATTTTTCTTGCCTATTCCTGGATGGAGGATGCTATTCACTGAGTTAGAGAACTCTCCTTAGAATGCTGATAACATCTCAGGCGTTTTCATTTATTGTCTGCATTGTTTCCTCTGATCCTTTTCCTTCTTCCCTTTCATTTCCTTTATTTTTATATCGGCCTTTCCTAATAAATTGTGAACTCTTGGAAGGAGTCTGGTCTTACTTACTTTTGTTTTTCTGACACCTATTCCACTGCTTAGTCATAGTAGTCACTCAAAAATGTTACAGAAATAAGTGATTTATTAAACTTTCAAATGGAAATCTATATACTTACACACTGATCTTATTGATTTCCCTGCCTTTCTCCCTAACATACCAAAAAAAATCTTGGGTAATGGAGTTAAACAGATATTTTTTCATTTTTATCATTTTTGTTATTAAATTTGTTATTTTTGTTATGAAATCCGTAATAGCAATCTATGGGCCACATACCTTATGCTCACTATCCTTAAGCTATTAAATGCCTAAAATGCAATAGCCAGTTAGTAGATCTTTCCTACACTTATTTGCTATTCTTACCTTCATTTTCACAGCATTTCACCCTTAGGGATTTAAAAGCCACAGGGATTAAAAATTAGCTTAGGTTGGGTTATAAAAGAGGGATACAACTTACTCAGTGGGTTAAGGAATGAAGACGGAAACTATGCCATTAAATTAGGAACATTATGCTCCCGTGAACATACTAAATTAATTTAGAGATCAATAAAGGTAATTCAAACATTGATAGGATTTAGCCTACCTCTAAATATGCAAATAACTGTTTGCTTTTGTGTACATTGTACATGTTAAGTTAAATGTAAAAATGACTCTCGTCTACAGCCAATAATGGTTTAAGTAATTTTACATCTATTTACATTCTTCTATCCAGAGCTAAAACATTTATCTCAGATTACTGCCAGTATCTCTTTATTCAAAGTGTTTTTAAATGGACCTGGGCTCTTCCAGGTGAAAATCTGGATACTGACTCTCAAATATTCCTACAAAATTTTACTTAGGCATTTACTGTACTACTATATACTGAATAGCCACTTGATAAAATTTAAACGTGATTCTATTTGCCAATCACGAATTTTTATATAGAAAAATCCTTCTAAAATTAAATGAATAAATAATTAAATAAAAATCCACATCTTTTTAATAAAAACATACAGGTTGCTAACTCTTCAAACTAGTGACAAAATGGATTTCCATAAACAAGTAAGATTACAAACACCATGTTTAAGGCCAATGATCAGCACATGTACTTTTTCATAATCTATAGATTCTGGTAAGTAAGGCTCTATTTTTCCTTATATTTTATTACACAATTACTATTGTCTTTATATTTCAGCTGCATTTTCTACCGTGTTCTAGCAAACAAAAACTCCAATGGTTTGATGAGCTTTTAACAACTGAGTGCCAATTTTCATATTATAAATTCTTTACTGAGGCATCCAAACTGATAAAGATTAAGAACCCAGTTCCACGTGAAAAACACAAATACAAGCATGTTCTTGATGTTACACTAAATTTAAATTTCACGCAGTCTGAATTGGGTACTATAGCAGGACTAACAAAGAGAAACAAAGTAGCAATAACACCAAATGCATGTATGAGGACTGCAGATTTGAGGAGTAAAAATACATCTGAGACCACTGCAGGAATAGTAATTATTTTGTGATCTCCTATTACTTCCATTAATTTAAACATCTTCCTCAATCCAACCATTATGAATGTTATTTAGCACAACCCTATTGATGGATGTATGCGAGATTTGAGGAGTAAAAATACATCTGAGACCACTGCAGGAATAGTAATTATTTTGTGATCTCATATTACTTTCATTAATTTAAACATCTTCCTCAATCCAACCATTATGAATGTTATTTAGCACAACCCTATTGATGGATGTATGCATTTCATCTTAACTTCCTTTCACCATCTGCCCTCTGGTGGAAGTGCTGTCCCTTGAGATTTGATCAAAGGGGGAGAAAAAAAAAAAAAAAAAAGGCTAATTGACAACCAACAAGATGTATCCCTGGATAATGGCTGAATAAATCAATATGGTTGTTAAATATTACCATGCCCATTTCTCAGGTGTAAAAGGCATTTTGTTGTATTTATTTTTCTCTGCCTGTGACCCCTGCCCCTAGAAGTAAAACACTTTCTAACTGGAAAAATAATAAATTTGCTAAAAAGTGAGAGAAGACAACGTAACAGTCAAGATGATAGAACAAGGCCTGGGTAATTAGCCAAATTTAATATATTTCCATCAAGCATTAAGCTTGGAAAAGAGTAAAATTTTAGAAACTGAGGCAGTGCATTAGGGTGGTCAAAACTAGAATTTTAATCTCAATGTTCACATAGTATCACAGGATCGACAATTTATGTCAAAGTTATGTTAATGTCACCATTTTCCGTTACTGCATTGGCAATGGAAGACTTCTCTTTAGGCGGTGCAAAAGGAGCCCCAGAAACTGTTTAACCGTTTCTGATTTTTAATCTGTACTGTTTTTGGAAAATGTGAAGGCTGCAGAGATATTTCCCATGTGATGCAATCACCCTGCCCCTAGAAGTAAAACACTTTCTAACTGGAAAAATAATAAATTTGCTAAAAAGTGAGAGAAGACAACGTAACAGTCAAGATGATAGAACAAGGCCTGGGTAATTAGCCAAATTTAATATATTTCCATCAAGCATTAAGCTTGGAAAAGAGTAAAATTTTAGAAACTGAGGCAGTGCATTAGGGTGGTCAAAACTAGAATTTTAATCTCAATGTTCACATAGTATCACAGGATCGACAATTTATGTCAAAGTTATGTTAATGTCACCATTTTCCGTTACTGCATCGGCAATGGAAGACTTCTCTTTAGGCGGTGCAAATGTAGCCCCAGAAACTGTTTAACCGTTTCTGATTTTTAATCTGTACTGTTTTCGGAAAATGTGAAGGCTGCAGAGATATTTCCCATGTGATGCAAATGAGGGTTTGATAGCTCCAAGCAGGAGACCCTCATCAATGTGAATCAGGTCCCCATGCAAACCTCTTCTCTCTGCATTAACAGGAATATCTACCTTCTTCTTGTGTTAAACACACCTCTGAGGTATTTCCCTGTGTATCCAAATCACTCACCAGTAATACTTTATGGAGTAAATAAATTTAGAAAGAAGAAATGCTCATTCTTCAAACGTGATGAGTTGAATCCAGGAGGAGGGGATGAATATCAGTCTCTTGGAGCTACATGTTACCTTATTAAGGGTTGGGGCTCTGTCACCCACTTTATTTATATATCCCCTCCCATGCTACCTTGCAGAACACAACATATTGTTTTGAAAACCATTTGCATCTCCCTA
>NW_007727309.1:299784-304500 GCF_000696425.1 Galeopterus variegatus
AGTACGGGGGCAACACTGAGGGTTGCGATCCGTTGCCGGACACGGAAAAAGACAAAAAGGAAAAAAAAAAAAATCAGTAGATTTAACATATGCCCTGGGCATTATGACATATTCATACTTGAATCTTTAATATCTAGCAAATGCCCAACATACACAGTTTGCCTTAAAAAAATATTTGTTGAATTGAATTACGTTGGAAAAGTAATTTAGAGAGCAAAGCTCCTTAATCTATTTTCCGAAAGCTCATTTACAAAAATTATTAGAATAAGAACTCAAATCTAGAGATATAACCTGCCCGAGTGCTCAGAAATACTTATTAAATAAGTGAGTGGATGAATTAGTGAATGAATGAAAACTTGGTGCTCAAGTTCTGGTACAGATTGGGTGTATCTGCCCTTTACAGTTACAACCTCACTTAGCACATAGATATTATTACCTAATAACCTGAAAAAAATCTGACAGGTCACATTTATTTTCCTTCCACACAGTTGAACTCCTAAAGAAACAGATCACACTTCAGAATGGAAAGGTCCCACATACTACTGGTATGTCCATGTGTAAGTGCTAAGGACGGGAACCCACAGAACTTCCTGGATCCAAAGCCACTTGCAAGAAACTAAGTAGTCAGGCTTTAACAAAATTTGAAAGCTTGTAAATCATCTCTTGTAAATGAGAAATGGAAGGTTTTTATTTTTGTTTTATCTTTTTTTATGAAGCTTAAATTTTTCTAGAATTAGCAAAAAAATAAAACAAACAAAAAAAACCCTTTAATGGTTCACCTTTTCTTAAAGAAAAGGAAAAGAAAATTAAAGCAATCCAACAAAACAAACAAACAAACAAAAACCCTTTAATGGTTCACCTTTTCTTAAAGAAAAGGAAAAGAAAATTAAAGCAATCCAAAGAATCAGCTAGAAATTTCTATTTATTTCTTTTAGATTTTGCAGAAAAAAAGATCCTAACCCAACTCCAGTTTTTAATTCTATTAAACATACACAGAAATTCGATGATATCTGTTCTCTATTATATACATATAAATGTTTAACTTATATTAAGTCTCAAAACAGACAACTTGGGAAAGTTGATAGGAAATAATCAGGGACTGCAGTTGCCTGCTGGACATTATATCATATGTAGCTCATTATAAAGAAAGACCATAAAACATCAAAATGTATCTGGGTTCAAAAGGGGGACACATTGAAGCTTCTAATTGCCAAAGTCCTCCAAACTTCAGCACAGGAGATACATTTTGAAGCATCACAGCCGTTGACATGGCACAGTTCTGTACTAATTTTGTGTTTTCTACAATATCGCTGTACACTTTCTCTAGACACACAATAAACAAAATTAGTATAAATGTAATACCATGTTAACTGCTGTTAAAATCCCATGGAAAATGTTTTGTTTTTGTTTTATTTTTTCGCTGCTTAGGCTCAGAACAGTTCTTGAGATTTAAGTGATATTTACCAATCTATGTGGCTCTACTTTGGGTTCATGCTTTTTAAATATCTTTCCAACATAAACTTCTTCATGATCCCACCCCTTGTCAATTTCATTGCTGTCACTGGCTGCTACACATTTGCTGTTTCAGTGGTTAATCTGGGCATCTGATTGCTTAAAATTGGGTCATATGCCATGAATTTTTCTTTAGCTCTCAAGGAACTGACTTTAAATTTCTCTGGGATCATATCTCTCCTCCCATGGGATTTGATGCTTTTGTTTATATATTAATATTTATATATGTATGCTTGTACATATATAGATATAGGAAACACACACACATTAACACACTATAATATATATATATATAACACATGTATAATCACATATATGTATGTATTGTTTTTTGCAAATGAAAAAAGAAAGCAAGCAAAACAAGACTGACCTGACCTACCTGTACTCGGCTCACATTCGATGAAGTCTTCATCATCACTTGAACATTCAGCAGATGAAACAAGGTCATCTGATGTTGGCTGTTGATGTCAAGGGAAAAATAATGGGGAGGGAGGGAAGAGAGACAAAAGAGAGAGCGAGAGATAAGGAAACAAATGGACAAAGACATCAAAAACTTATCACTGTGTCCCACCTCCCATCATTGTTACTGTTTCTTTTCTCTGCAGAGGGCATGCTGTAGGATGGAAAATTTTTAACTCCTGTGTAGCTCTGAATGGCTCTGGGTCCAGACAATCTGTGTGGCTTGTCTGTGAAGCCAAGTGACCCACAATAGTTCCAGGAGGTTCAAGCCTATCCCATCCTGTAAATCTGCTGTACAATACTGCCTAATAGCCCCAACACAGGTAAGGCTGTTTCTGAAGAGAGCAGAAAAAATTTTGATTGCAACAATAGTCGTTCAGCTTGAGACTTTTTTTATTCTGAGTCCTGTGAAAACTTCTTAGTGCCAGGAATCTATTGGAAGAAATATAGGGGACTGCGGGTCTTGGATGTGAAAAGGGTCCTTACCACACAGTAAGTAAGACTGCTTTCTGTACCTCGTATATATTGCATACATGAGGAATACCATTGAATGAAAAGATGAATGAACAAATGAATGAATCTACAGATACTATGCAAAAGTCAACTTTTGGCTTACTATGTGCATAAGAGTATTAAATACATTGTAGCTGTTTAATAATTGCTCATTTCTTTTCTCTTCTTGGTGTTAATCATATCAATTGACTTGCTGATTTTATTATTCCCAGTGCACTGAAGTCTGGATCTATATTCAAGAGGAAAAGATAATAAAGAAACTGCCTCCCTGTCCACTAAGCAATTACTACATGGCAGATGCTGTGCTAGACATGTATATATATACTTACTAGTAATAGTTATTATTAATCTTATTAGTAATAGTTATCATAATTAATTAGACACAGTTCTTACAACTATCCTCTGGGACAAGAATGACATTATATGTTTAAAGAGATAACAGAGAGATTAAGTGAGTTGCTGAAGGACATAGAGCTAGTACATAGGGGGATGTAAAGATACATCTTAGTCAAAGTCTGTGTTTGTGGCCCACAAATAGGCTTTTTTATACCTCATCTTATATAATATCATGGGTTGAATTGTGTTCCCCCACCCCCAAATTTATATGTTAAAGTTTTAACCCCCAGTACCTCACAATGTGACAATATTTGGAGATAGGAATTTAAAGAGGTAATTAAATTAAAATGAACTCATTAGCATGGATCCAAATACAACATGACTATTTTCCCCGTAGAAAGAGGAGATTAGGACACAAATATCCTCTGTGGGAGGGCCACGTGAAGACACAGGGAGAAGGTCATCTATAGGCCGAGGCAACAAGCCTTGGAAGAAACCAACCCTGTCCTTGATTTGGACTTCTGGCCTCCAGAACTGCGAGGAAATAAATTCCCGTTGAAGCCAGCCAGCCTGTGGTACTTTGTTATGGCAGCCCTAATAAATGAATACACATGACAACCAAGCCATATGCTTAGTATTTCCAGAAAACATCCTTTTTTTAAATAGACATGCTAGACATAGGACTATCGGACTCAGCAAAGAATGGTAGAAAAACCATGTTAGATTATTAATTTCACTTAATTGACAGGGGCAGGGGAGGTGTCCCAAATAACATTATCGATCTTTATTCTATATTTGACAAGGAATTACTTCAAACCCCACTTCTCTTTAAAGTTAGAAGAAAAAAAAATTCAAACATACTTTTTTCTTTTAGGTGGATGCTACTAAATTGCATGTTTCAGCTCCAGCAACTGAAGCTGGGCACCACTTTTCACATTAGAGAAGTGGGAGTATAGTTCCTTGGTGTTTCCTACCGTAATGGGACCTTATATAGGTCCATTTCCTGTTCCTTAGGGAAAGGAGGAGGTAGGGGAATAAATGTTACCTGTACAAATAAAGAAGGCAATTGTAGGAGGCAAACACTGTTTTGGAAAGACCACACTCTTCATTAGATAGCTCTAAAGAACCTATTCTCTATGGGGAGAGTATTTCCCCCAACACAGCAAAAATTGGTTTGAGCTAGGGGAGAATCTTAGATATGACAGTGGTTTATGGCCCTCCAAAAGGACACAATTTCATAAGCAAATATACAGTATATCTTCATGGAGAAGGGCAATTAGGAGAAAAAGCCCCAAATATATAGAATATGTTTGTGGGAGAAGGACAATTAGGAGAAAAAAAAAGCCTGAAAAACTTTTTAGGGGGGTGATAATGAAAAAGAGGTTATGAATACACTTCTAAACTATATTCAGGGCTTGCCAGTTAGCTCAGTTGGTTAGAGCACAGCCTTATAACACCAAGGTCATGGGTTTGGATCCCTGTATTGGCCAGCTGCCCCAAAATTGGTGAAGGACCACAAAAAATGATTACATTGTGTAATGATAAATATAGTAATTTTTAAAAATATGCTTGATATGTTGAAATGCCTGATGTCTTCAATTGCAAAGGAGATTTACCTGCATCTGTTTTTGCCTGAGATTGTAGTATTTACTGAAAAAAGGCTTGCATTGAGTTTGGATTTATATTCTATATTTTAAAACTCATATAACCAACATGTCTATACGTATAATTGGGCTCAAATCCCCAAGACCCTTGTTTTACAAAAAATTCTGTCCTTTTATGAGTTTTCCATTTCTTCATTGAAAATCTAAAATGTATTCTATCACTGGCCCATTGAGAGAAAAAGAAAGAATTAATTCAAAGCAAAGCAGAGCAAGTATAAAAGCAAGACTAAAA
>NW_007727309.1:305288-307604 GCF_000696425.1 Galeopterus variegatus
AAATAAAGAAGGCAATTGTAGGAGGCAAACACTGTTTTGGAAAGACCACACTCTTCATTAGATAGCTCTAAAGAACCTATTCTCTATGGGGAGAGTATTTCCCCCAACACAGCAAAAATTGGTTTGAGCTAGGGGAGAATCTTAGATATGACAGTGGTTTATGGCCCTCCAAAAGGACACAATTTCATAAGCAAATATACAGTATATCTTCATGGAGAAGGGCAATTAGGAGAAAAAGCCCCAAATATATAGAATATGTTTGTGGGAGAAGGACAATTAGGAGAAAAAAAAAGCCTGAAAAACTGTTTAGGGGGGTGATAATGAAAAAGAGGTTATGAATACACTTCTAAACTATATTCAGGGCTTGCCAGTTAGCTCAGTTGGTTAGAGCACAGCCTTATAACACCAAGGTCATGGGTTTGGATCCCTGTATTGGCCAGCTGCCCCAAAATTGGTGAAGGACCACAAAAAATGATTACATTGTATAAGGATGAATATACTAATTATCGTGATCTGAGCATCACATATTGCACACAGGTATTGATATTCAACACTGCACCTCACAAATAAGTAAAATCAACTATGTTTCAATAAAATAATAAAGTGTATTCAATTGGAAATTAACTGTTAATGCCTTGACTGTAAGGATCTTGCAGAATGACCCTTGTAAGGGCTTTGGTCCCTAGTAGTGCGTGAAAATTGGTTAAGTTAATGAAAATCTAGTGAGCTCATCTCCAGAACTGAAGGCCAGGCAATAAAGTTCAAAAAGGCCAGGGAGCAAATATATGCAAACTATGCATAACTCTAACAGAAACCAAAACATGCCTTAACATGATATTAGTGGAATCTTTAACTCAGTTCTAAGGGAGACATCTTAATTTGTATGGGCCATAAGAAATAATGTACATTTTTTTTTTCAGGAGGAGAGTAGACTCTGAGGTTGAAAAAATATTTACTGTTTTCTTCTCCACTTCCTCTGTCCTCCCGTAATACTAGACAAGTCTCTAGACAAGTCCCTGTGGTTTGGGTGATACTGTCCCCAGTCCCACCCTTCTACCCCATTCCTACCTCTAATTCTGTCCCAAGAATGAGCCCTAACCCCCACTGCAGATCTTACCCACATGCTCTTCCACATTCTGACTGCCTTTTTCTTTTTTTAACTCTCCCTTCCCAGAGATTTGTTTTCTGCTGAACTTCTATATGAATAAGTATGAATACAATGTTCCTCCCAGGAAACAGAACCACATTTTACCTCCTATAAATGGTGCCTAGACCCAAAGGAGGTTAAGCGAGAGGCTGTCCAGCCCAGGGTGTTAAGAGCAGGCCTGACTCCAGGCATAGCACAGCTGAGAACCCCAGCTCCTCCACTTATAGTCAGAAAGTGACCTGGGAGGGTGGGGAAGGTGTGAGTTACTTCACTAAGTAACCAAATCAATCAATCGATCAGTCAATCACAGTAATTCCAAGCCTCACAGCCACTCCTAATTTAAATAAATTTGGTATCTGCCCATGCGCTCTGTCTTTTATGACTCATCCCCCATTAGAACTGTTCTTCACTGCTGATCATTATCACTTCCATTTTACAGAACACACACCGTTTTGGTTGCACCTGCCATGAGGAGTGATAAGATAATATAAACTCATAAAGAGCTTGAAAAATTACTGGACATGGATCTGTTTCCAGACAATTTGTGTGGTTCTTATATGAGTTCAGCCCCTTCTTTTCTGCCCCACAAACCTCATCATCACCATTTAGAGATCCAGCCAACTGAAACTCACAAAGCAATTACAAATATCTCAGTCCCTTGTGCAGTTTGGTAACCAATCTTTTTCTAGAAAACCTGGCATCCGACTCTGTCCACACCAGCCACAGAACGCTGTGTGGTTTCAGAAGGACTTGCTCTGCCAGGGGCATTAATCCTTGATTTTCAAAAGGGCTCGGGATTAAGAATGCAACACTTGGGAATTTTTTTTTTTTTTGTGCTTCTGTCCCTGACATCTAGAGAAACCAAAAATTACAAACTAAGGATTTCGGATAATATGAGCAGCTTAGGGTCATATCCTGATGTCCTAAAGTAATGGCAATTTAATTCAAAATGACACTTAGAAAACACAGGGCTTTCTCTCAGCAGCTTTTTTTTCTTGTCTGTATTCTTCCCCAGGTATAAGCAAATGGAAGGTCTGATGCTGAACCATGAAAGAGAGGGCACACTTCTTTGACGAGTGGTTCTCATGGCTGGTGGTGCATGTTTCACTATTGTAGATATACACAGACTCAGACCAGAATTGTTATGAGTAGAACAGAACTATGGACTT
>NW_007727309.1:307936-311321 GCF_000696425.1 Galeopterus variegatus
CAGAAAACACAGGGCTTTCTCTCAGCAGCTTTTTTTTTCTTGTCTGTATTCTTCCCCAGATATAAGCAAATGGAAGGTCTGATGCTGAACCATGAAAGAGAGGGCACACTTCTTTGACGAGTGGTTCTCATGGCTGGTGGTGCATGTTTCACTATTGTAGATATACACAGACTCAGACCAGAATTGTTATGAGTAGAACAGAACTATGGACTTTTGTCTTTAAATAAAATGCAATAACATTAGTCTATGTGTGTGTGCATGTGTGTGTATTTTCCCATAATCACAACCATTTCCATAATTACTTTTAATTTTTTAGAAATAAAAGCAGTTAGTACTCCTGTGGGGAAGAAAAATGACTATCAGAACTATCTGGAATCCTGACTACTAGTACACTTATTAAGCACTTGCTATGTTCAGGCTTTGTGATAAACGGTTGATGCATATTAACTCTTTTGGCAGTCACAATAACCAAGAGTATAGACATGTGTAGTGGTACCTGCTAACTACAATTAACTGCCCACCGCCCGTGCTATTTCAGGTAATAGAACTGCTTTGGGAAACTCTTCTATTTGTGCAGTTATGTTGGGAATGTTCATCAAGTACCTCCCGTGTCATCTTCTCCACATTTATTTCCTCACTATGATTGTCTGAAGCTCTCATCATTTCCGACGGCTAAGCTTAAAGTGTTTACATATTATGGTTTCCATATGTCAAATACCAATATTACCTGTAAGTTATTCAAGAAATAATAACAGATCTGTGGCCCACCCACAAAGCAAATAGTTCAGACAGTAGCTGGGCTGCTAGACCCACCATCAGTGGCATAGGACTGTATCCTCAAGGTGCTTTGTTCATTCATTTTGTTCATTCGTTTATTACTTTAATAAATATTTATTGAACACCTATGTGTCAATCACTGTAACGTTTACAAGGGATAAAGTGATAGGTAAGACATAATTCCTGTGCTTTGGGAATTCACAGTCTCTGATGAGACAGACAAGGAAGCAGCATAGTAAACTGAATGGCCAGACAAGAGCAAGTGTAAGGTGCTAAGAAGGCAAAGAGCAGAGAGCGATCTCCTAGGCAGGGGGACATGGGACATGAGCCCTCAAGGACAGGCACTGGTGAAGCAGGGGACGCCTGGGCTGTGGGTGGGAGGGGGAGAGGGGCATTTCATGTGAAATAAACAGTACGTGCAAAGACTCAGAGGCATGAAGAAGCACAGTTTATTTGTCCACCTACAAGGAGAACAGGATGGCTGGAAAGAGGAGCTGGACTAGAAGGACAGTATGACAGCCACTCCAGTCATCATGTTGTTCTTGAACACATAGATAATGAGCATGAATTTAATATCCTGCCCTATCAGATGTCCCTCCTCCCCTCTCCACATCTCATTGGTGTTATCTGCCACATTCCTTTGCAGGCCAATACACGTGTTTTCTGAACATAGTGCCTGGTATGCAACATTTATCCACAGCACAGATTAAACATTTTACCTTGCTTTCTCAAGAGGGGGAACATATTCTTCTGCCCATACATATTAACAATAATAATTCATAGTACTCTGTTTTAAAATATGTATTTCATATTTTTAATCCACATGTTGAAATTACTTGGTTCTGTATTAGGACTCATAAAACTAAAGATAGGCATTATAACATCTTTCAATAAAATATCTCTCTGGCAGGAGGCCTCTTCATGCCTTTCCTGAAAAAAAATTTTATTGCATTTATATTCCTTTTTTTTCCTACCAGTGTTTATTGAAATTACCTTAGAAGAAAACTGGGACAGAAGAAATATCCAAACACTCTCCACCTAAGTAAATTTACGGGTATATTTACCTTTCGATTCTCTCAGTTTCGCAAACCTGATTTCTCATTTTCCTCCAATGAGTTATTGTTTTCATAATCACCTGCTTCTAATTATTTACTCTGAAAACCTCTGCCCCATCTCGGCACAGGGATGGTTCCACAGTGTTCATTATTATTCATTATTTGGCACTGAGAGAAGCGTCTACTGCTGTGAATATAACTGTCGAGACAGTTTCACCATGTCTCTTCTTTACTGCCAAATTGCCTTTTGTGACTTCAAATTCCAGCCTTTGGCCCTTCATCTTATACTGGTAGGTAATAGGCTAATCATTTTGGGGGCTAAGCATTTTTCTCCACCCAGCTCCTTGGAAGCACAGTTATTTGACCGAGATCAAGCGTGAGATAAAATAAGTCCTGCCACAGAACAGCTTTATGAAATTATAAATAACACTCTCAAGAATGATGATCTCCTTTCTTCCAGTGAAAAAGAAAAAGAGAGAGGCCCATAAATATTCCAAAGTCCTACAGAAAACAGCCATACATCTCTGCAGCTGTTCCACATTAAAAAGAATTAAATTCCTTCAAATGCTTGGTGTTTTAGCTCTTTCCCCTCTACATATACTTTTATTTTGAGATGGAGTTGGAGCTTTAAACCTCATTGGAGGGGTGGGGGGTTCCATCCAGCTTCATTATGAATGTTCATTCTCTAGATAAAGGATGCCTGAGATATTTGTCAATTACCTGGTGCTCCCTGAATTCCAGTTAAACCTATAATGTTTAATGAGATTTGAAAAGTTTGACTATCTCATTTTAAATTTATCTATTAAGATTTTCTTCACTAAATTGTTGACATTGCATAGTCTTATCTTTGATCAATGCTAACACACACGTACACACATAACACACACACACACAACTGGATGATTTTTTTTTACTGAACTAAGGCTAGAAAAACCCTTGAGCTTGGGCAAGCTTGTTAGAAGCCATTAACTCCCTCTTTCCCATCCCCATCACTCACCCAACTGAGGCCCAACACAGAAACAACCTTAGCATGTGGTAAGACTGGATGCGTGTGATATCTACACTCCTGTCATCTTATTCTGATTAATCATCCCCTTTACAGTCACCTTCAAAAAAAGCAACTGACATTGTTATGTTGAAATGATACATAAATGATTTTAACTGGTCCTACTCAAGTGTGAAAGATGGAGGCATGTCATGAGTCAGGTTCTTAATGATGGAGACACAGAGACAAAGCTCTAGTCTAGTTAAGATGCCATCTGAAGTGACCCTTGTATCCTGCCTCTATGTGCCTGAGTATCTTGATTGGCACAACACCCTGTGAATTTTAAAACTGTCCTCCAGAATTTAGGTCATTAGTTTTTCAAGATACTCCTTTTCTTTCTTTTCTCCACCCACTCCTGGAGATGACTACGTTCATGCCTTTCTTGGCTCACATTTCTATGAAATGAGAAGGCTTTAAACAGACTTGTCCCAAACTAAAGATATTGAATTCAGCCTGACCAAAATTAGTTAATGGGAACAGAACTCTCTAAAAAATCTAAATTTGAAAA
>NW_007727309.1:311704-325789 GCF_000696425.1 Galeopterus variegatus
TGGAGGCTGGACAGACTCACTCTCTGTGCACATGGAGTTCATAAACTACTGGGATTGGAGCCAGGTCAAACCAGAAAACACTGATTAGTTGCTACGCCATTAGCTACAGAACCTTAAAATTAATGTGACATTCATAAGTGATACCCATTGCAACAAGAATTGTGTAGGTATCAATTGTCACTGAAGACAGCAGATTATACAGGAATTCAAGCAAATAGTACCACTTCACTAAGAACTCTGTCCACCCTCATAGCCTGTACGTTCTTCTTTCCACAATGCATGTACTGGTGCAGAATAAAAAAAAAAAAAAAAAAAAGAAAAGAAAAAAAGAAAGAAAAGATTTAAAATAACACATTCTAATCAATTAGCTAGCCTTTAAGAAAATTATTTTTCAGACTCAAGACTCAAGATTTAACTAACATAGAAAAACCAAGCTAAGCTCAGCCAAATTTTGTGCCAAGGATAGGGGTCCTTTATTTCTATCCTTGAGGTTTTCTAGGATTATATAAATAAATGTGGTGCAGCATTTTTTTTCCTTTCCTTTTCACTTTTAAGATTTTTCTTCCATTTGCTCAAAAAGGGAAGGGTGGATCAAGAGACAGGGGAGGGAGGAAGGAGAGGAGAGTGGGTGGAAAGGGGATTAATCTATCTGTTGTTCAAGGCAGCCTGACAGAGGGAAGAGGAGTATTGAACCACAGAAGATTAACCAAACTTCAATGTACCTTCCCAAAAGCAGGAGGAATGTAAGGCTACGTGGTGTTCCACTGATAAGCAAATCCCTCTAAATCCTTTCAATTTATTTCTTGGCCTGGAGAAATTACATATTATTTAGGAGTCAGAGGGAAAAAAAATAAAATAAAATAAAATCACCCATCCAACCCACACCATCTCGAGGAATCATGATTGGGTGGCTATTGATTATATACACATAAAGGTCTGGCTCTGATGGCTGTTTTCCTTAGTGGTGCAGTTCTTTCTAGGACTGCTAATAAGAAAGGCTTGGCTGTGTGTCCACTGTAAACTCTTTTGGTTTTTCACCACCACCCTTGTTCTGAGTATTTAGGATCTAATTGTTATAAAGGAATGCCAAGATTTTAGCTAAACCTCCATAAACTTGATCTACTTTTTTTCCTTTCTTGCTTCC
Source organism: Galeopterus variegatus (assembly GCF_000696425.1). Lineage (NCBI taxonomy): Eukaryota > Metazoa > Chordata > Mammalia > Dermoptera > Cynocephalidae > Galeopterus > Galeopterus variegatus. Next base: position 312,849 of record NW_007727309.1, read on the forward strand.
CTCCCTCCTTCCATTTCTTCCTTCCTCCCTTTCTCCTTTTTTATTCAAGGTAGGATTTCCTTTCTAAGTGAGCTCTTAATTCCAGTGTTATAAATAAAATCAAGTGTCTATTTTTAAGGAGTGACCAAAGCAAGTGACCAAAGCCAAATATTAATGTGACCTACAAGTAGTGATGTAGGTAGCAGTTAATGGATAGTATAAAATCCTGAACAAAAGTTTCTTTTCTGCAAAATTTATTTACTTTTATTTATTTTCTTATTGAATTGGACCAAAGCAAGTGACCAAAGCCAAATATTAATGTGACCTACAAGTAGTGATGTAGGTAGCACTTAATGGATAGTATAAAATCCTGAACAAAAGTTTCTTTTTTGCAAAATTTATTTACTTTTATTTATTTTCTTATTGAATTTAAACATGATTGATTTTACATATTTATGGGGTACAGAATTGCTATCAGTATTTGTGTACACTATGTGATGATCAAATCAATATTATTAGTAGGTTCATCACTACAAATTGTAATTACTCTTTGTGTCCCTTAATGGATAGTATAAAATCCTGAAAAAAATTTCCATCACTGAGAGCACCATTGTGTTTTTGAGCCAAAGATGTTGATATCATGTCTTACTCCATATTATTTCTTACTCTACAGTTCAAGAAGAAGGAATGGGTTTTTGAAAAGAAAACAGGAAAAATTAAATTTTATTTCCTTGTGGGATGTTCTTTCTCTTGGCAGTGTATCTTTATAGCCTCAGCTCATCACCCACTATAGGAGAAACAGCCCTTCTTGGCAGGTTGAGAACACAGCTTAGAAGACTTAATAAGACCCAGACGTCAGAAGAGAAAAAGTAGTTGTGAGAAAGAGCAGGATAAAGCCAGTTCTGGCTGGAAGGACAGTGTGGATATTGGTCAGAGACTCTGAAAAAAATTTCAGGTAGCCAAGTAGCCCAGAGCATGTTGTGGTGGTTCTCAGTCTTTGGTCTCATGATGAATCGAGGTATGTTAGGTGAGCAAGAGAGAAAGGGGTGGAGCAGCAAAAAAATTATTGAGTATTAAAAATAACCTAATGCTTACTTTATTGATAGTAGGCCACTTTTACTGAAAGGAGTGTGCAATGCACGAGAACATCTGCTAGATCTGTTGATATAAAAGAGAGTTGAGAACAGCTACCTTAGAAAACTAGGCATGACTAAGAGGTTCATGGTCAGCAAACAAGAAACTAAGAAAGAGATGCAGCGCTGAGAAGATGGCAGGGAAACACAAGAAGAAAGTGCATATTAGTACAGCCTGGAATTTATCATGCAGCCCAGAAAACATACCCCCCAAAATCAAGTGCAGTAAATTGAATATAAAACACAACTGATAAAAATACAAGCTTATCATTTTTTCATCACACTGAAAAGAACATCTTCCACTCAGCCATGTAATGTAGTGTTAGAAAAGACACATATAGGTGTTCCAGCAATAACAGCCATTAAAGCAAGATTTGTGCATTTGAAACTGGACTTAATAAAATACTAAGAAAATTACAGGTGATCTGCAGCCAGCAAGTTTGAGTGACAACTATAAGGGAAAAATGTGGGTCAATTGGAGAATATGATGTGAAACCCCAAGAGAGGAAAAATGCAAAGGAGGTTAGTTTTGGATTGAGAATTTATCCCTAGTTACTCATGTCTAGAAGATGATGGCAACCTCCCATAGGGAAAGATTGGAGGATGGATTCAAATAAAGCTGTTTGCTTTTTATAATAAGTCTCAAGTTAGGGAATATCTCCACATACTGTTGAATGAGAAATTCAGGAAACTCGATGGGCGCACTTACCCTCCAGAAGTCACTTCTTCATTCCCTGGTGGCAATGAGTATGAAATGGCTAGCCCCGTCCTAGATAATGATTCAAAATAATTTACAAAAAGCAAACACAACAGAACTTCTATGTGGGAAGGTTTCTGCTGGACAGTGAGGCTAACAATTTTTTTCTGTTCTTGTTCATAAGCAACAGCATTCATTCGCTGTCAAAACAGGTGTTGGAAATACGGTGGGTTCAAACACAGGCATGAGGGCCATGCAGTCACATGGGGCTCTGTGCTCACGAGGACCCTGTGCTGGGTTTAACACTCTGCTCTCACTGGCTGGAAAGTCTTAATCATTTTATCTTTGATTGAGTGTTTTGTAAGTGACACTGAGTGGGACAATGGAGCGTGTGTGCGTGCGTGGAGGAGATATGCACTGTGTGTGTGTTCACATCCCCGTTCTTTGCCACCCCATTCACACAGAGTACCCCTGATGCCTGATGAGCACAGGATTCTGTGGACCCACCATGAATGGGAGTAAGTGGAATCAAGCAGTGTATCTGAATTCATCCTCTGATATTTCTCCTTGGGAGGTTGATATTGTCTTCTCTGTCCAAAGCTGACCACCTTTGCATTTCCCTCTCTTGGGGTTCTGTATCATGTCCTTGGTGTAACAGGTAAGCGTGTTACATCTACCAAGTGGGAGCCCTCACAGCCCCAATAGGCCACGTTCTCCTTTTGAACCAGAAGTTGGTTAGAAAGCAGAGAGAAGGCAACGGTGTTCTAAGAAACACAAACAATCAAGGAACCTACCACAGCCCTTTTTACTTCTCTGTATTAGCCAACCACTTATACGAAAAATAACGGCATAGAAGGAAAGGGAAAGATAAGGCAATTTATCTTTTTTTAAGTCCTATCTCCTTCATTAGTAAGTTGGAGGTAGAGAGTGTTGGTCGAATGTGCATACATTATAAAGTGAAACAAAAGCCAGTAAGTTAGTTTGGGGCATCTTTTCCACCCTTCTGGTAAGAACAAAATACATAAGCACATATGAGCTATGAAACACAAATTGTATAATTTTGCTGATTCTGCATTTGAGTTGAATGCTCTTATATTTGGACTGAAGTCTGACCTGTGCAATATAAAGATGAATGATAATATTCATGATAAAAATTTTAAAGAATTAATTTTTCTTTACTTGAAATGGCATTAAATAGCAAATCAAAAAGCAAGACAAGTTGAGAAGCTGTTGAAGAAAAAAAAAACTTTATATTTTAGTTCTTTTAACAATACTTTTTTCCCACTTTTTGAACAGCACACCTTCGTTTTATTTTGCCACAAATTATGTAGCCACTCCTGAGAACATTTCTGCAAAATGTTTTTGAACAGGCCAAAGAAGCATGACATGGTTTTCACAAACTTAAATTATGACAAACAGTTTACATCCCTGAAACTGGGTCCCTTGTGCTCCACCTTTAGCTTTATGATTATGGGTCTTAACCAGCTTTATTTTCTCAAAAGTACTTTAGGAGAAACAGCACCCCCATTCTGACACTGGTGTGTATCTTCTAACGTCCATGCCCCCAGCTTCACTCCCCTTTGTATCTTCCTAGGTCACTGTTCAATAATATTCCAGGGAATTGTCCTTAATAATGCCATGGCCCTCGTTTATTTCCACTTCTTTCAAGTTCTGAGAATTCTGGGTTCAATGCAACTGCTTTAAAAATGAACGGTGATCATATAGATTTCTGGAAAAAAAAATTGCAGTGTCCTTACACACAGAGGTAGTATGGTGGATGGCCAAACCAGAATCCAGAACTGATCATACAGAATCAAGAACCTTTGCTAGCAGTGGCTTTAAGGCAAACTTGCCTCTGAAAACTTTTCAAGTCAGCTGATCTTGGGAAAAGTGGGCTGCCTTTCTCCCTGGTCCTCTAGGAAATAAATGTCAATAAGCACCAACTCCAATGAGTCAGTGGCATGTATAAAAACTGTGTCAGAAGAATATTTTTAATTTACACTCTGCCTTTTTGAAAGAAATCGATATGTCATTTCCCAGGACTTTTTCTTTTTAATCTGAGCATCTTTATTTAGCTTTTCTGTATTTTTTTCCCTCAGTCTTCAAGGGAGCAAAGAAAAAAGTGTTTTGTTTGTCTATGTATTGATTCAATCACTTTGAGCAAAAAATAAACAACTAAATACAGCAGAGTAGCTTTAATGACAAACTTTTAGGGATCAAGATCTCTAAGCAACACAGCCTCTCCTAGGTGATTGGAAATAAACAGAAATCAATAAAACAGGCTTACTGAGTAATAAAGAAGAAAAGCCACATTCATAATTTAAGAAGCTTCTTTTCATGCATTCATTACTAAAGAATGCACTCGGGCCCTATTCTATTTTTACAGCAGCATAGATTTCCTCCCAGCATCCAGTGTGTAGTCTTTTACTTTCTTTTTTTTTTCTTATTTTTAGAGGTGCTGAAAAAGGTGCCTCCCCAACATAGAGAAAGAGGCTTTCACACTCTGAACACTGCTCAGAGGAACCAAAAGACAAAAGAAGGTGCTTAGCACACTAGGCAAGGAGTTGTCCCTCAAATCCTCCCAATCCTGGGTCTTCATATGCCCAGCAATGTGCCAGGTGAGAAGGGTGTGGCACAACATGGACATTGTAGGGCCTGACAGTGCATGGTCCCTACCTTCAAAGTCTTTATAGTGTAGCAGAAAAGGCAACTACTACAGACATTGTCAATATCCATCCCCCTCTTACTCCTTGCTAGGGTTGGCAATGTGACCAGTCTAACTTCCTTGGCAACTCTAAGTGTCCATGGGGCACAGATCTGGACCAGGAGATGAACAAGAAAGTCTTCTAGAGGCTCTGGAAATGCTTATTCTATTCATGATAAAAGAGGAAGACTCAGCTGGTCCAGCAGCTTTCCCTTCCTCCTTTGTTATGGATGGGATACTTGGAGCTGCAGCAGCTGTGTTGTGACTGTAAGGTAGCAAGTATGAGGGGAAAGCCAAAGAAGGAACTGAGAAGCTGACTCTGATCTTGTCAGATATGTTATGATATGAGCCCAATCAAGCAGTTGTCTCCTCTCCAGACTCCAGAATTCTTAAGTGAGAAAATGCATCCCCTCCTTAGTCACTGCTGGTCAAGTTTCCTGTTGCCAGAAGTTGAAGTCAGTCATAACTAAGATAGCAAGACATGGAGAGCATCCAGAAACAGAGGATGTGAGGCCCATGGGAGTGGGGTCTGCCTTTGGTGCACATTAGTCACCAGGTGACATCTTAGTAATACTCAGGACTTAGTTTTGGATATCAGCCTGATGAGAAAAGCTCCATAGTGATTATGGTGCTGACCAATATTCCAATTCTGTAGCTTAGATGAGAGTCCAAAATGAGTTTGAACAGGCAGAAATCATTTTAAAGTTGAGTAAGCAGGGGAAACCTTTCCACCTTAGTAAGGAAAGATATTTTTGATTAAATACCCTGTTAGCATCCGCAGGCAACATATCCCAGACTGAACTGATCATCTCCTCCCACTGCTGCCTTCCTTGCCTCTCTGTCTCTGGGGTCATTACTCTCCAGGAACAAGCCTGAATCCTCAAGGTCAACTTTAAATTCACCCTGCTCACTACCACACCTCCAGGCACCTCCTGCACAGCTCATCTTTAAAATGTCGCTCTGTTTTTCATTTCTACTACCCTGGTTGTTTATCTGGACACATCCTGAGGTGCCCTAACTGCACCCCTGCCCATAACCTTCCCTCTTCAATGAAAGTATTGCCAGGATAAAATCATTTCTGTTTTTCATTTCTACTACCCTGGTTGTTTATCTGGACACATCCTGAGGTGCCCTAACTGGACCCCTGCCCATAACCTTCCCTCTTCAATGAAAGTATTGCCAGGATAAAATCATTACCTTCATGTGCCACTCTCCTGCTTCAAACTTATATCACTGCTTATCAAATAAAGTCCAAACTTAAAGAAACATCTTTTAAATAATTCAAGATTCTTTACCTCTATGATCTGATATAACTTTGTAGCATTAGTTTCTACCACCACTTGCTTCTATAAATGCTGCCACATTCTGTCTATTAAATAAATGTTTGCCATTTTCTGAACAAGAGTATTAAGTTCCTGACTTTATGTTTTGGCTTATACTGCTCTTCACCCAGCTGTATTTTCACTTCATTCCATTTATACCTGCTGAAATTCTATACATCTTTTTTTACAGTCCAACCCGAAATACTTTTTCATGCAGCTTTTTCCTGATCCCAAGGCTAAAAAATAAAATACTCTCTTTAGCACACCAACTCAGTACATTCTTGGAATGTCATTTAAAATACTTCTTATATTCTGAATTATAATATTTTTCCTTCCACTCGATTGCTACTTGAGGGAGGGAAGGGACCTAGTCTAGAGGTGACTACAATATCAAGGGAAAAGTATTTTGTTTGGGGTCAGAAAACATAAGCTCCGCCCTTTACTTATGGTGGGATCCCAGGGAAACCGCAAGAACTCTGCACCCTGGTTTTTTCCTCTGAAACTCTGAGACAATGACATCTACTTCATGCTACTGTTATGGGGATTAAAATAGATATCAGCAACTCAGAAGTGTTATTTTGTGATTTGTTGATACTATTACAACCTTATCTATTATTGGTTTGAAATCACCCACAGGATGACTACAGTGCCATACCAGAGCTAGGTGCACAAAAAATTTAAATGGATAGTAGATATTCAAGGAATGTCTATTGGTTTAAATAGAATTGGGTAAGCAGGGAGTCCTGTTCAAAGGATGGAAATGATACAGATGAATGAGGGAAAATACTTCCCATTCTTGTTGGACTATGTTTAATTCCGATCTCTGGAGGTATTGGGGGCAGAAATAACTTTATAAGCTGTTTGTTGAGAATGGAGGTTTCTTATCAATGGATAAATGGATTAAATAATGTGGCATATATACACAATGGAATACTATTCAGTCTTTAAAAACAGGACACTCCATCATTTGTGACAACATTGATGGACCTACAGGATATTACATTAAGTGAAACAAACTGGGCACGAAGAGACAAATCCTGCATGATCTCCTTATACACAGAATCTAAAAAAGTCAAACTCACAGAAGTAGAGAGTAGAATGGTGTTAGGCTATTACATTAAGTGAAACAAACTGGGCACGAAGAGACAAATCCTGCATGATCTCCTTATACATGGAATCTAAAAAAGTCAAACTCACAGAAGTAGAAAATAGAATGGTGTTAGGAGAAGCTGGGATGGAAGGGGGTAGACTGAGAAAGAGGAGATGTTAGCCAAAGACTACAAAGTTTCAGCAAGGCAGTAGAAATAGGTTTGGTGATCTATTATACAGCATGATGACTATAGTTAATAACAACATATATTTCAAAATAGCTAATAACATGGATTTTAAATGTTCTCACCACAAAGAAACAGTAAATATTTGAAGTGATGGATAAGTTAATTAACCTGATTTAATCATTCCACAAAGTATACATGTACTGAAACATCACACTAAATATCATAAATGGATACAATTATTGTCAATTAAAAATAAAACAATACAAACAAACAAAATAGGCATGGGTGTTTCTCTGGAAGAGCATACATGCTTTTAACATAGAAAATGTCTCATGGGTCTAGAAAAGCCCATAAGCAACTTCTGTTGCAATTCTAAAACCATGTACAAGGGAGTAAAATTTCTCATTTGCAGGGCTACAGGTTCAAAGTCAGTCAAATATGTAGTAATCTGGAAACTGGGGTGATTTAAAATTTGAATAGACCAGTCTTTTGCAATAAGTCCAATAAATTCCATAAAAGAGATTTGGGGTTTTGCTTTTCATCATTTCAAATAGTCTTGGCTGAGCAGAACTCAAGAACAACCTATGGGTCTTTGGCCATGCTAGTCCTGTCTCAGTTAAACCCTTAAGTGGAATTTTTTGTACTAAGGAAAGTAAGAGTAAGTGTAATTGCTCTGAATAAATGCCCTGTAAAATGACTTCAGCAATTATGCTGTTTGTAAGTACCTCTGAGTCCATTAAGATAAACATCTATCTTTGAATATTCACATTAATGCACTAGACTGCTCTTTCTTAGATAAATCTTAGGTGAACACTGTGCAGTTAGCACAGTTTATCACCCCTTGCTCTTCTTCCCTTCGATGCTCACATTAATGCACGCAGGGGGATAGCGTCTAAATGGTGTTAGTCGCAGAGCGCGCATAAGGCAGTCTCTAAACACCTTTAAATGCAGAATAAATATACTTTAGGCTTTAAATATCTCATAAGCTGTACGCCCAGGAACACATTGGACTGGACTCTTGATTTCCCACATAAGCAATATCTTATAGGCAAAGGCCATAAAAGCTTCTACATAAAATAGTTTCAGTATGTTTCCAATTGCTCAGCACGTGTACCAAGTGGAATCTAATTTCCTAGTTACCCCTCTCCGGAAAAGATATATCTCTATCTATATTTATATCCTAGAGAATTTATCTATAACCATATGTGTGTTTTAAGCTTGGGCTCCAATTTCATTAACTTTTGCAGCCAAATTGGGAAAATGCTCAAGGATCCCCACTACTGATTCAGATCACTAGTTTCTTCTTTGCTGTTCTGAAGGGCAGACAGCCCATAAACAGTCTGTGGCTTTAACTGCCTTCTGTGGGCGTCACACTGGCTATAACAATGGTATCAGCAGGGGTAATATAAAATGTAACAGTCAGTATTTAATAATCTGTGTAGCAGGAGAACTGACTAATCAGAACAGACAGTGGCCATAGAGCTGGACCTGGGTCCTGGAAACTTCACCTGTCCCAGGCCTCAGTCTGCCTTACGGTGGGGACAGAGGGGAGTCCTGCTGGGAAGAGCGCAGGTGGCCTGGAACAGAGGGCACTTGGGGGTCTTGAGGCAGTGATGTGACTATTTACCAACTAGTATCAAAGTGTTTCAATAATTTTAACAAATTTAAACAAATTGTTTAGCGTATGATGCTAAGGAGATCAAGGTAGCACATTCAATTTGTCTAGGATGAAATTTCACTGCATTGAGAAAAATCCTATTCAGTGGTCTCAAAGGGTATCCCCAACTGCACCAAGACTGACGACTCACCGTTCACTCATTCAACAGTCTTTTCCTGAACTGTTGCTTTGGGGGATACAAAAAGGTACATGAAGCAGACCCCATCCTCAAAAAGCTTATAATTAAGCACATAAGTGTCTGGAATAAATGTCATTAAAGAATAGCAAAAAGAAAAAAAATATGAGGAAAGAGTGGTAGCTTCTGTCTGGGATGGTCAGAGAGGAATTCATGAAGATGATGGTTTTTGGCTTTTGATTTGACAGAATCATAGACTATGGATAGACAGAGGTGAGATCAGATAGTCCAGGTGAAATAGCACAAATTAATGCATAGAGGAAGGAAAGTAAAAAGGAAGGAATGGGAATAAAAGACTAATTTGGTTGGGCTGGAGCATACAATAAGTATGGAGAAGTTACATGTGTACATATAGAAGTTGTATATAGAAAGAGAGAGAGACAGAGACAGAGGGGAGAGAGAGGAGGTGTTGGTGGCTCCGGGGAAAGCCACCTCTGCTACTTGACAAACAAATCAAATCAAGGGTACACTAAAGGTGCACTGGCTTTTTATACGAATGCCAGCACATGCTATTTGTGTAATCCTAGAAAGAATGCATGTTCCAGGTATTGAAAGCAACTGCTCTATCAAGCAAACTTTCACTGCTGGGGACACTCAGCCTAATGAGGACATTACCATACACACTTCAGAGATGAATGGAAGGCCTGTTCCCACCTCTTCTTGAGGAAAGCCTCTGCGAGAAGGCGAAAGCCTCGCAAATAATCCTTATCAGTGAGGAAGAATTCTGCTCTGTTTTCAAATTCATCCTGCAGAGTTTTTCTGTCTTTCAACTGAATAAAACGTTTAGTCTGAGAGACAGTTAATAAAGCCCTACAAAATTACTTTCCACCCTGTCGGTTGTGATTAAATGCCAGACTCCTGCAATGGCCGTGTTCACATCTGTGTGTGTGTGTGATCAGTGTGTGTATACGTGCATGCATGTGTGTATGTGCGTGTGAGAGAATAATAAAAACATAAAAGGGATAACGTTGGTTTTAACAGCCCAATACATTCCCAGCTGGAACGCACTTGTCAAAGACAAAGTTACATAAAAGAAACTCAGGCAGCTTTAAATACCATCTGGACCATGCTGTGCTCATTTGAGCTTTACCTGTTTAAACAAAATAAAGGAACACAACAAAAAGTACCTACAAATAAAACTAGAGAAAAGATTTTCTGATTCTTTGGAGACCAGATGCTCTTGCCTTCAAACCTGTGCAGCATACTGTCTTTAGTACTATTTGATACAGGGATATATTCCCTTTTTAAAGAAGTCAAAAGAGCCTTCTAAATCCAATCTTAATCTTTGGAAGAAAAAAAGTACATGCAAAAATAAACCCAGTACCTTTTAAAACCAACTTAAAGAGATTTCTAAACAACTCAATTGCTCTCCCCAGTCTTCACAGGTAAAAGTAAACCCATGAATCTCAAGCCCCATGGGCAAAACACGGGCATTTCCAAACCTTGAAGCATCATCTGACCAAAGAAAGAAAGGAGAAAGCAGTAGTGCCAAGGGCACAGAACTGACCTGGGAGTGAAATAACAGGGTAATAAGCACAGAGCACACACCAGCTTCCCACTTTCTTGTTTTTATTAGTCAGTTAGAGCCACGGTTGGAATATTTAATATTCATAAACCAATTTATGGGTAGGTATGTTTTTGGCTCCTGCTTCAGTTTTCCAGCTAAACAAGGATCCGTTTCCATCTTTTGCATAAGACAATACATTTGAAGAGGATACGTTTGAGAAGGGTTTAATTGTGTCCCTTTTATTAAAAGGGAGAGTAATATTTTCTCTCATGAGACAACTTTCAAGTGAAGTTTTAATTGCCAAGACTCACAGCACCCTATCAGACCATTTTTATTTTTATTTTTGCATTAGAATGGCAGTGAGGAGATTATTGAAGAGGCAAAATTGAAAAGGTCATAGAATGAAAATGCAGAAAAGGACTCGAGACTAGACTTTCCTCACAAAACAAGTGCTAAGGCTTAATCCCCCCAATCCAATAAAACACAAACAGCTTATGATAAAGAAATTCTAAGGACATACTTGATACTATTATAGTTTTACATAATAAAATGTATGCAATACGACTACTTTCAATTACACGTTCATTTCTCAGAAAAATTACCCCAAAACCTGTTAAACTGAATGGCGTCCAGTCAAAATGATCTCCTTTAAAATTTTTAGAAATTACATTCTCTTACTGGGGTTGAAGGATGCTTTGAAATTTCTGTATTTAGCAAATGCCAAAATAGTGAGGTTCTGGAGAATAGAGCAATGAGAATTTAGAAATGTAGCCCTTCCTCCATAAACATTACCATTTGGTCTTCCAGGGACAGGAAAAGAGCAGGACTGTAAACAGACATCGACTCCAATGTAAAGCAAGCTGTCTTTTCTCCTCTTTCTTTCTTTTTTTTTTAAATCCTCATCTGATTCATAAAAAAAAGCAATTTGGAACATTTTAATTTCTTTTCCTACTTAATAACAGTAATGACCTTCAGGGTCAAACGTTTCCTCCTAGTTAATGATCAGTTTGCTGAAAGGCTGGGTAACAAACCTGTAGCCTAGTCACTAACTGCTAATTAATGTCCGCTTTATCAGTCAGTGCTATTTAGATAAAACAAGACATATGCCAAGCTATCCACAGAGGGCTATATACCAAAATCATATCATTAAAAACACACTTCCATCAAGGCAAAGCTCTCGGGACATTTATGCTATCACAGTCGTCGTTTTTCTGCAAGACAGGCAAGTGGCAAGTTATCTCCTTTGTTCCAATGCTCTACAGAGGGACCTTGCCTGAGAAGACAAATCCCTTCATCTCCTTAGTCTGGGAGAAAGTGAACATCGGATACCACACAGTGGTTTAAAGGGACATTTTGAGGAGGAGTTGCTGAATCCACATGCTAGTCTGTACATGAGACTAAAACCCTTATCTCTTTGGGTCGGGGTAAATCTACTAATGTCATCCTGTATCTAAAAAGAAAACTCAGAAAAATTCAAACTCAGATAATAATATCCTATGGGCTTCTCCCTCCAAGTTTAATTGGTTTCATTTTTTTTTCTTCTCTACATGTTGTAATCTCATATAAGTTATATCTTACAGTTATCTCTTCAACACTCCTAGGCAGCATTTTTGAGACTGTGATGTTGTTGGCTTAGGTTTCCTGATCATGAGACTAAAACCCTTATCTCTTTGGGTCGGGGTAAATCTACTAATGTCATCCTGTATCTGAAAAGAAAACTCAGAAAAATTCAAACTCAGATAATAATATCCTATGGGCTTCTCCCTCCAAGTTTAATTGGTTTCATTTTTTTTTTCTTCTCTACATGTTGTAATCTCATATAAGTTATATCTTACAGTTATCTCTTCAACACTCTTCCTAGGCAGCATTTTTGAGACTGTGATGTTGTTGGCTTAGGTTTCCTGATAATTATTGATGAATTAGATTTTAGAGATATAATGTAAGAGATGATGAAAATCATTATCATATACCAAATTTGTGTCATTAATTAACTTTTTAATGCCCCTAAAGATTTCAGTGCATGCCGGGATAAATAGAACAAGTACCATCCACCAACCATATACTAGCCTCACCCAAAGGATGATAATTTTTTAAGAATCTTCAAAAATCATACTTTTCATTTGTATAGGAATTTCACTTTCAGAATACTTTTTACATATGGCACAAAGTCCTACCATGACTAGTCAGAGGTCATACTCTTAGTGGTGACACAGATGGGACCAAACCCAGGGCTCTTGGCCTTCATCTAAAATTTTTTGCTCCTTGACACTATGGTGAAAAAGTAATTGACTTTTGGTTAATAGATGTAAATCTGACTCATAGCTACCATAGAGAAGAGAGAGGGATACTTTATTTCTTCTAAATATTAGTCAACCTGTTATTAAAGCTTCCACAATCTTTCCCTTTAATTAACTTGTATAGAATACATTCTTTTTTTTTTTTTTTTTTTTTTTTTTTTTTTTTTTTCCG
>NW_007727309.1:326778-327066 GCF_000696425.1 Galeopterus variegatus
CCCGGGGCCCCGCTCAGCCAGTGAGCGGGAACCGGTCTGTACGTGGGATCCGAACCCTCGGACGGGAGCGCTGCCGCGCTTCCCAAGCGGCGCACTATCCAGTGCGCCACCGGGCCGGCCCTAGAATACATTCTTTTAGGAAATAAATACACACTTAATACTTATAGCATAGTGCATGATGCTTTTAAGGAACAGAAGAGTTTTCAAGCAGTGGAAAGAGTCCAAACGTGTCAGCTACTAGTGGTTATGAATGAGGCAAGCTTGCTCTAAGGAAGCGAACACTTCCTG
>NW_007727309.1:327236-337304 GCF_000696425.1 Galeopterus variegatus
GAGGAGGCAGTAGCTCAGAGACTGGAATCCTGGGTCCCAGAGGAGAACTGGGAGCATAACATGAGTCCTTCTTGCCTCTATTCTTCCATGGAGCATGAGCAAGGGAGTGAATGCTGAAATCAGAAGCTGGTTGGTGACAGCTGTTGGCTCACTGTGTTTCTTTCTTGTCTCCTTGCACTCATTAGCCTATCATATAAATTGCCACGCATTTTTGCCCAACTATTTTCCTATGTCATACCACCACTAACTTCTCTACCTCATACCTATTCTTCATAAAATATACTTTTTCCTTAGGTACAGGCCAGCCATTTGAATTGGATCAAACAACCTATAGTATATAGTTTGGCTAGTGATCAGGTATTAAAAAAAAATAAATGGATAGGAAGGACCAAGATAGGGCTGGCTGGTTAGCTCACTTGGTTAGAGTGTGGTGTATATTGAACCAGGTCCAATACAATCTCCATTTAAAATACTTAAGACATGGTCAAGGGTTTGGGTCCCCTTACTGGCCAGCTGCCCAAACAAACAAAAAGAATCAGGACAAATAACTCTTTAGTGTCTGACAAGAGAAAACTATATTAATACCTAAAATAATGGAGGTAATTTACAAAGCAAAGCAGACTCATATAAAACTTTGAGGATTTAATCAGTTGTAAGAAAAAAAAAATACCTTTTGAACCAAAAGTTTCAATGTGCTTAGATTTAAAGAGAGAGGTGTGTCTTACACAAGTCAAGGAAATATCAGAGATTTGCTAAAGGAAATATTCACAGAACTGGCTGATCATATAAATGCAGCTCAATGCCCTACATTTCTACATTTTGAGGCACTGAGATGACACTTAGGCACACAAGATTCTGAATTGAAGTCTAGTGACTTCAATGATAGTTGAATGATAGTTTTCTAAAATAGAAAAGATGAATGGCATTCACTAAAATTATTTGTATTGCCAACTTTTTAAGAAGATTGCTTAAGAAATTTATTTGATGAAACTTTGCCTTACTTAATTATTTTAAATGGAGATTGGACCCAGTACTGGCAGTACTGGGTATTGGACCCAGTTCAATATACACTTATTAAATAATAAATCTATATAGATTTGAAACTGGTATAAAAACTAAGAGGCATAGAGATTGAGTAGCTACCTTGAAATGGATAGCAGAGGGACAACGAAGAATTAATTACGTCCTCAAACAGTGTTCTTGAGTGGTTTGGTTTTCCCCCAAAGGCCAGAAGTGTCTGTAGAGCCTTAAGTACACATTTTGTTTTTTGAAAGTGAGGAGGAGGATAGAATCGTGGACCCCCTTATCAACATTTTATGAAGAAAGATAACATTTAAATTACAGCGAAATCTCAATTAACCCAACAGATGCACATCACACTGGTGTTGCCTTATTAAGAAACGAGATGGGAAATAGATGCTCCCATCTGCTCAAGGTCAACAGCTCAGGATGAGAGAGACAGCTGTAAGAATGATGGTTGAATACAATGGGAAAGCTTGCTTGAAAATCCATGGTCAGAGAGTTGATGGGATAGGCAGTAGAGAGAGTCCTAGAAAGCTGTGACGTAGGCCAGAAAGACTGCATCCATAGAGAAAAGCTTTTTAGTCATCTGCTGCAGTGGTGGAGGAAATGGCTGCAGAGATTATGGGGCTTTAAACCACATAAACCAAAGTCCAAACAGAAAAGGAGCTGACAGTTCCAAACATCCAGAGATAAGCTAAAGTCTGCACAAAGAAAGAAGTGTAGAAGGGTGAACTTATTTAAAGTAACCATGGTAACAAGTCAATAACAACTGCCATTTACTAAGTACTTACTGTGTGTCAAGCACTGTGCTGGGTAATTCATGCATTCTATTCCACTTAATCCTCCCAACAGATTTATGAAGTTTCAACATCTCTAGTTTGCAGAAGAGGAAAGAGAGGTTCAGAGAGCTCAACTACACACTAGTAGTAAATAGAAAAGCTACAATTCTCACCCAGATCTGATTCCAAAGTCTCCCTCTTAACCACTAAGCTGTGGTCAGAGATAGGGAGAGAAAAGTCAAGAAGTGTCTAAAAGAGGCTTTAAATCCTGAGCAAACCTAAGAAAGTGACAGGGACCTTATGAGGCACATTTGTAGAGAAATATCGCTAAATAAAATGTATAAACAATTGAATTTGTTTTTTAATCTAGATAACCTCAAAACATGTATAGACCTGTACACCTGTATTTTAAGCCTCTTCCCTCACCCTTTTACTGAAAAGGGACTTTATAAGAGGTTTACAAGTAACAAAATAAAATGCTTCTCCATTACTTAAGGTGAATGATATAAGCTGAAGTTGAAACATTTTAAAGGTATATCTAGTTTATTCCCTAATATTCAATGGCAGGGTAGTAGAGCCTCAAGCCAACAACGTGTTCTGAACTGCCAGGCTTACATCAGTTTACTCAGCCTTGTCTGCAATGTTTACTATCTGCAGGACACGCACTCATTAAAGGGCTCATGTGCCAAATTGCAGTGGGGCCAGTCAGTGGAAAGGAGGTTTTAGGGAAATTAGTGTGTAGAAAAGACTGGATCTGGGTGATTGCAGTTGTTGAGAGAAGTTCTCATAAAAACAAACAAATGAACAAAACCAAAAACTAAAAAAAAACAAACAAAAAACGTCCTTCAGGTAGTCATAGTAAAATCTTAAAACGCAAGTTTCCTGGGAGAAGAGATGTGACTCCGAATACCATCAACTTCGGTATGGAATCTGTTGAAGTTTTTCCTATATTGTCAAGAAAAAAGTGTTTTAAAATAGTTTAGGTACCCTAATATTTCCTATGCTAATTGAGTAGATTCCTGACCCCCCCAAATTCTTATTTCACTGGTATTGGACTAGAAAAGCTTTTCAGTTGGGTTGAAAACATTGAATTTGTAAGTGTTTGTAAGTAAATAAACACCCTTCAAAATAGAAATAGATCAAGAAATTCATGTCCATCCATCAATCTTTTCATCCATCTAAAAGGTAATTTTTGTGTTGTGATACATTCTTCAACTCCATCTTCTGCATTACTTTAGGTTTACATGTCAGGTATTGCTTCCAGCAAAACCACCTTCTTTCTTCATTCCAATACTTCGTTCAATTTCTTGAACTACAATTTCAAGGGTATTTTCAATCTCTCATGGAATCTGTTCTCCAACACAAACATGGATTTTGACCTTGCCTAAATCTCTCCCTCCCCCAGGCTCCTGTTGGCATTATGATTTAGAGGGAACCTTTTTATAAAGGCACCTTGTATCTATAGACATGTAAAGGCATCTCGAATTCAAGTCAGAAGCAGTAACTGCTTTGTAGTGCATGTGCTCTTTCTATTCCATGCTTTCAAGAAGGAGACAAAATAGTCTGTATCTTTTATCTGGTTAGATTTCATGGGAGGCTAACAAAAGTTAGCTAAAGACAAGGACTGGCCATACTATTACTTATCACAGCCTGTGTCGTAGGAGTCCTTATACCACTTCTCCAAAGATTACCCTGTTGTCTTCTGCCTGCATTGCCTTCCTGACAACCACAACCTTGGGGGTGGAAGGGTGGGGAGGGAAGGAGAGGGAGAAAGAGCCAGAAAGAGAGAGAACAAAAATGTAATTGCCTGACTATCAGCCCTACTATCATAATTACTTTCAAACTCTGACATGGGTTGAATCAGATGAACAACCAAATCAATTTTTGCAGTTGGCGATCAGTGCATTCTTAGCTTATAAATTAAAATGTCACTGCTGGAGCACAAAGTGATGGCACTTCTGGGCTCCCCAGTACATTGGAAAGAAAAGACAAGATCCCCTGTTCATGCCCTTCATGTGCTTCTTGCTCTGTCCTTTTTAACCTCCAATGGCTCACAGGATCGCGCTGTCTCCTGGCAGGCCGCTCAGACCCGTCGCCATCTTTCCTTCTTGCTCTGTCCTTTTTAACCTCCAAATACATTCTTTTGTTTTCTCAGTTGCCTAACAGTGTCATTTTAGCATCTACATCAGTGCAGAAGGTCCTTAACACTATATAATTCTATATGTAGAATTCATTCCTCTGCATCAGAGGAGTGCATTAATTATGGGACAATATATAATAATATCCGGGGATATTATTAATAATATCTATGCCCAGAGAAAGGGAACCTGAAGGAATGGAAGAAGAAAACCTGATTTTGAGAGGTTACTGCTCTGATCTTGCAATGTGACTGCCACATGATCATAAAGCCTTGTGGCCTTACTTGAATGAAGCATAATTCATAAGCCATACCAGTATATCAGAAACTTTACAGACTCAATTAGGTAAATCTTTATTGAGAGCTTAGACCTTGCAGTTACTATGTGCAGACATGTAGGTACAAACAAGTAATCCTTATAGTCAAGGATATCATAGTCTAGGAGGGAGAAAGATTCATGGACTGTAACTACAAAATGACCAATGGATGCTATTAAAGCAAAATAAATAAATCCCCATAGAAATAGAGGTAATAAATTCAGTGAAAGCTATAGAGGAAATGTGGCATTTGGGGGCTGGTCCTGGAAGGATGATGTCAGTCCTTGTCTGCCACATTCCTATCCCATCTGCTGAACATTTTGGTCATTTGTAGAGGTAATAAATTCAGTGAAAGCTATAGAGGAAATGTGGCATTTGGGGGCTGGTCCTGGAAAGATGATGTCAGTCCTTGTCTGCCACATTCCTATCCCATCTGCTGAACATTTTGGTCATTTGCCCACTCACATTCACTCCATCACCCATCCATTCATTCCTTAGCCACTTATGAAGAACCTACTTTGTGCCATGCTGTATAGTAGGACCTGGGGATCCAATAAGGCCATGGCACAACCAGCTGTAGAGGAAGGGATGTGGGGGGAATTGTTTGCTTTCTACCGACTAGCAAATAGAGTCTGGATAATCTGTGGCTACTCTATGCCCAGAATCAGACAGAACCTCCAAATTTAGCCTTTCTACAGAGGCTTTTAACATGAGACTCCTCTGCAGAGTTGACAAGAATGCCTGCTTCGTCTGTTGGTGCCCAACTGTCCCTTCATTTATACCCATTCATCCACCCCACCCACATGATCCCTCATTCTGACCTGAAGTGATAGAGATGGCATCTGGAACTCTAGCTGAAGTCCAGCTGAATGTGAACTCGGCCTACTCAATTAATTCCTACTGGATTCTGCTTTGGTTTATTTTACGTGGAGCCCAATTCTCTAGTCCAGGCACTTGATTTTAGTCTTATCTATCTTGCATTGAATATCTTTCCCAATAAATAATTCCATCTTTATCTGGCACTAAGAATCATCCCAAATCCCTTTTCTACTATCCTAACTGGAAAGTGGATGACTGCAGGCAATGATGCCAACCTGAATCGATCCTGGGTTTGGTGTGGCTGTGGAGCTTGTTCAGGGTACCTAGAGTTGTCTCTGGAGTCAGAATCTCCCTTTATTCCATCAGTTAGCTCACTCAACTCTAGCATGATTACCAAAACATATAAACATTAATCCCACTATTTTTATGTATTAAATATCCTCTAGGGGCATTTAACACAAAACAGTACTATATGCAATCCTGTATAAAGCCAGCAAAATGTAAATCTGCTTTGGTTGTAGCATAGACAGATTACAGAATTATACACCATGTAACCTCTCCAGACCTACATTACCTTGCTCTTCCTATTATATTCTTGTTTAACTAGTAAATCCAGGAGTAGAGAAATCAAGTATCTAAGTCACCACTGCTTTCAACAATTTCAATGTTGGGAAATGCAAATGAACTTGATACACTAGTACCTTTGCATATATACAAGGGGTCTTCAAAAAGTTCATGGAAAGATTAGTATTATCTTTTAATTCCACTTTCCATGAATTTTTTGAAGTAACCTTGTAAATATCTCATATACTTAATTCACTTCCCACTCCCCCCTATATTATGAGTCACAATCCACCCTTTCCAGGGCTTCACCAAATGCTTCTTTCTCACATATTTGTTCTCATTTGTCTTATAAAAAATAAAGAACAGAGATTATCTAATAAAATTGAAGCATCAGTCATCTAGTTGGCACTGCTTAAATGCAATTGATAATGGCAAAGCACATAATATATAGAAATCACATATTCACTATTATTTACATGAAAATAACAATCATTTGGACAGATTTTTCCACCAGATATCTCAGCAAATGGCAAGTGAAAGAAAGTCCATGGGGAGACTGAACATGCCTCATCAGAGTCTGGAAATGCGAAGGGAGTCCAATGTTCTGACTGTTGGTTTCAGATAATAATCCAATGTCTAAAGTCCTAGAACTAGTTTCACCAATCATCGTCCCTCCTCTTTTATTTCTAGAAGTCTTCTCTGACTCATGTGCAAACCTCAACGCATGAAAACACAAAGCTGTGAAATACTTATTGTATAGAGATCCTTTGTGGCACAGCTTTAACATCGGCAAACAACATGGAACTGGGTATAGTAGGTACTCAAGAAATGTTTGCTGTCAGCACAAATGAATCTGTGCTCATTCTAACATGGGGGGCCCCGACGGGATTGGCTTGGCTAGGAGCTAAGAAGACATTTGTGAGATTACACATTCAATACAACCAGTAAGGAAGCCAGCAAGCAGCTTCTACTTTCTTAATTAGAGCCAGTTCCACAAAACTTAGCTGACAAGACCCCCTGCCCAGGGGTCATGTGTATCAAATTAAATGTGATTACTCTCTATGTGAGAAGACTCACTCTTGCTGTCAGCTGATCACAAAAATTCACCTCAGGAACAGGCTTTTTGGAAAAAGTGTCTCTCAGAGGTGTCAGATAACTCATTGATACATAAGATGCAGACAACCTTTGGCATGCTTCATTAGTCATATCACATGAAGTCATATTACTCCAGTCACTAGATAGAGTGGCAGCCACTGCCCTTGGAAAAGCCCATTCCTGGAGGCAGAGAAGCAAATCATACCAAATGCCTGTATTGAAGTGGACACCATATGGATCCTTTTATCTGAACAAAATAGTGCTTGGATATTTGGTGCAGGCCTTATTTTTATTTTTTTAAAATAATGGTAAAACATTAGAAACAGGCCAAGTATCCAACAATAGAAGACTGATTAAACGAGAATGAATGAAGAATAAAAATGTGCCTCAATATAGGTATACAAATATGCACTATATGTTCAAAAATTGATTAATTCTACATATGCTGTTATAAAACCTGCTTACCTGGCACGTTGCTGTTTGCCAAAGACATGATAATAAACAACATATAGTCTGATGGGGAAAGCAGCAAATACATCAGCAATTTATTATAATAGAGCCTGACGCAGGCATTGCTGGGCACACATCCACTCTTATCTCTCCTTTCACAATACCACAGAAGCTCCCATAAGCAAGATACTACCATACCACAAAGGGTTATTGCAAGAGTAAGAAGAAAGGAGATCAAATGTCCACATCACAAAGAAATGATTAAGTTTTGCAATGATGAATATGCTAATTATTCTGACTTGATCATTATACATTGTATACATGTATCGAAATATAACTCTGTACCCCGTAAATATGTATAATTAATATGCAAGAGTAAGAAGAAAGGAGATCAAATGTCCACATCACAAAGAAATGATTAAGTTTTGCAACGATGAATATGCTAATTATTCTGACTTGATCATTATACATTGTATACATGTATTGAAATATAACTCTGTAACCCGTAAATATGTATAATTAATACATCTCAATAAAAAAATGAGCCAAACAAATGGAAGGTGCACAATGTAGTTCACAGAATACAGTAAATATTCAATAAAGAGTAGAAAAAGTAGAAGAAAAGCTGTTCTGTTGAAAGAGAATTGGGAGTACATCTGAAGGTACTGTGAACTGAGTTTTGGTGTGAAGGTAGAGTTTCTTTGGATTTGGAAAGGCTACAAGTGAAATGCTTAGACATTTTTTTCTTCTATGCATTATGCTCATCCATACTGTGGACATCAGCAACACTGTTTGATAGGTTGAAGCTGAGCTTCTTGTCCTGCTAGAAATAGTCTTGTATTTTATGCAAGTTTGTACATTTCTGCAGGTTAAAGCATTGAAGTTCCATTCCACTTGACAAATAAAAGAGAAATACTAAGAAGACTCGGATGAAATCATTGGCTGAAATGACTTGTAGTTGTGTACTGTGTGTGTAGACATGCCTGTATGTGTGGATGAATGTTGAAAAAAGTAGAAGGGGGTAAGGCAAGACAAACTTACAACACATTTAATTTAAAAAAATGAGTATTAGTACCATACTAGAGAACAAAATATTGTACAGGTTCAGAACATAGCACTTTAAAAATGTCAAGGAAAACAGTCTTCCAAACTGGAAAGGAATTAGTAGATAAACGAGGATAAACACTGCCTCGAGAACTGGTCTATATAGATGAATGGCTTTCCATATTTTTATCCCATATCTCAGTTTTTGGCCTAGATAAAGCCACACAGCTAATTAGCCTACTCAAGAGCAGACTGGCCATCAACATGCCATTCAGAGTTCTCTGCATGGCGGTAACATGGAAATGCACATGGAAATGCTCCATAACTGGCACTTTCTTTGCTTAAACCTCAGAAGGAGACGAAAGAGGAGTCTAGAAGAGAAGGCAAGCAGCATCATATGTGAGGTGACCTTAAGTGCAGCTGTGGTTGACTGCCTCCGTGGATGAGGCCCACCCACATCAAGCAAGAGAAAACGAGGAAGCAGCCCCACCCCCCTTTTGGCTCTCTACTGCCCATTTCCTGAGCTAATATTGAGAATGTAATTATTGTTCTCGATGATTAAACATGTTCCTCCTTTCATATAACTGATTTTCTTTTTGAAGGCTGAGTCACCCTTCAGGGAAAATCTCTTTCTCAGTGGATTCCACTTCTGTCACCTTGGCTCTACTTGGATGAAAACAAAGATCATAAACATGGCTGTAGGTGGTACTGAAGGAATAAGGTTGGAAACAGGGGCAGATGCTCCATGTGTAAAGGGTTTTTGAGGATTAAGGATAAGACCATAAAACTCTCCACACACACACACACACACACACACACACACACACACACACACACACACGTAACCCAATATTTTTTTTTTACTTTTTGAAGTTCTTTCCATAAGTAAAAAGCTAACTATCATTGAACAAGGCAAATTATTATTTAACAATACCACATTTTCAAAAAAGTTAACTTTTTTACTTTAGGAATAACTTATACCACTCCTACATGCAGCTAAATATTATTTCTTCATTTTTGGAATAGAGCAGGGTAAAAATTAAATGTTGTTTAAGGCAAGTAAAGCATTTGTATAGAAATAAGGATTTGAATTCATTTCCTCCTGACTACTGCTGATATGGTCCAAATGTTTGTGTTCCCCCCAAACTTACAGGTTGAAACCTAATCACCAGTGTGATGGTATTAAGAAGTGGGGGCTTTGGGAGGTAATTAGGTCATGAGGGTAGAACTCTCATGAATGGAATTAGTGCCCTAATAAAAGAGGCCCCAGAGGGACGCCTCAGCCCTTCCACCATGTGAGGACATTGCTGAAAGGCCCTGTCTATGAACAAGGAAATGGGCTCTCACCAGACACTGAAACTCTGGTGCCTTGACCTTAGACTTCTCAGCCTCCAGAACTGTGACAAATAAATTTCTGTTGTTTATGAGCCACCACTTTACGGTATTTTAAGACAGCCAATTTCCCTTGGCACGCATTGTCATCGTACATGGCATTAGTCAGACTTTTGCAACCCG
Organism: Galeopterus variegatus; assembly: GCF_000696425.1. Taxonomy (NCBI): domain Eukaryota; kingdom Metazoa; phylum Chordata; class Mammalia; order Dermoptera; family Cynocephalidae; genus Galeopterus; species Galeopterus variegatus. Next base: position 336,980 of record NW_007727309.1, read on the forward strand.
TGGCTTAACCCTATTGTCTTTAAAAACAATTGAGGGGGAAGAAAAAAGGCATGTGCTCATTTAACTTCTCTATGAAAATGTTCAAATGACACTATCACTCTGCACCTCTAAGTAACAGTGATGAGGAGGAGAGGAAGGAAGGCCACTACAACTCAGCGTCAGCCACTGCACTGATAACCTGGGATGCCATGTGGAATCCTCACAACAACGCTAAGTAGCCGGTTCTATTCTCAGATCCTTCTTTTACAAACAGGAGAAGGGAGACTTAGAGAAGCTAAATAAATTGATCAAGATAACAGGGCTAATAAGTGATGGACCAGCAGTC
>NW_007727309.1:337484-351319 GCF_000696425.1 Galeopterus variegatus
ATTTCTGTTGTTTATGAGCCACCACTTTACGGTATTTTAAGACAGCCAATTTCCCTTGGCATGCATTGTCATCGTACATGGCATTAGTCAGACTTTTGCAACCCGTGGCTTAACCCTATTGTCTTTAAAAACAATTGAGGGGGAAGAAAAAAGGCATGTGCTCATTTAACTTCTCTATGAAAATGTTCAAATGACACTATCACTCTGCACCTCTAAGTAACAGTGATGAGGAGGAGAGGAAGGAAGGCCACTACAACTCAGCGTCAGCCACTGCACTGATAACCTGGGATGCCATGTGGAATCCTCACAACAACGCTGAGTAGCCGATTCTATTCTCAGATCCTTCTTTTACAGACAGGAGAAGGGAGTCTTAGAGAAGCTAAATAAATTGATCAAGATAACAGGGCTAATAAGTGATGGACCAGCAGTCTCAGTCTACCTTGTATCAGAGCATCAGCATGTAGCTCAATTTTGCCTTTTCCTTAGGGGGAAAAAATTGTAAAGTTGGGAGTAAGATGAGACTAGGGAATTTCTGAAAGCTCTGGGTCATACCCATGGATAAGCTATTTTATAATACCTTTACATTTCAAGCAATCTTCTTTTCTCAGGACAACAGCTGCTTGACACACTTTCTTCTTTCTAACAATGTGAATATGTGAGTAGAGCATTTCACAAATCAGATTATGTACAACTCTAATTCAATCAGTGATTGGAGAGTTAATACACTAATTTTCTTGCAAGAAGTAAACTGCCAGAACCTGGTTGATTTAGTCGTGCTAGCAATTTTTCCAGTATTTTGTCTTGTGAAGTCACCCAGACAGATTCCTCTGGAGTATGGCAGAAGTCAGAATTATAATGTGCTGAGTTACAAAACTCCATAAAGGCAGTTCTGAGGCTTCCGACTAACCTTGTTTTCAATACGAAATCAGCATTCCCCCAGACACCTTATGCAAATTAATTCAGGATGAGAACTCTTGACATAGTGAATTTATAGTCACACAAGAGTGACTACTACGAACATATGGCTATGTCAAATGCAGGACCAGGGTCAGGAATGAGCTGAAGTTTCTCCCAAGTTTATGGCTTCAGAATGCCTCTTAAGGTACATGAAATGTCTTATGAGAAGCTCTCTTCCTCCTAAGCTCTGGCCGACATGAAGAGTTAAAGATTTTCTTTTTGTATATGGTTGAGTTAGCCACTTAAATAATACATGTAATCAAAAGATAGACTATTTGATTAAATACTGGACGTTATTGCTTAACTGGGAAGAATTCTAGTGAGGATGCATTTTTACAGAACATAAGATTTAAGTGAAATCTATCCATTGTTGCTCAAACTTCCATGGTCTAAAGAGAAAGGTGTTTGGAGTACAACAGACACCTGGAGGACAACAGAACACAGTTCTCTTCTCTTTTGTCTTTTTGTGTGTGTGTGTGTGTGTCTGGCAATGGATCGCAACCCTCAGTGTCGCGCCCATACCGGACCGGGACCGGATCACAACCCTCGGTGTTGCACCCGCACCTCGCTCAGCCAGTGAGCGGGAACCGGTCTGTATGTGGGATCCGAACCCTCGGCGGGAGCGCCACCACGCTCCCAAGCGGCGCACTGTAGCAGTGCGCCACCGGGCCGGCCCCAGTTCGCTTCTCTTTTGGAAAAACAATTTGTATCCCATCTGAGGAAAGAACATTCCTCACACTCCACTCCGGTGCAGGAGAATCATGCTGAACTGAGTGAGTGTTAAGTTCACTGCCTGTTCACCAGATACTGTAACACAAAAAACCAGTGAAGAGATGGGTGGCGAAATGTCTCCCAGTTAGTTGCTGCTGAATCAAAAGCTGGGGTCAACATGAGCAGAAGACAAATGTCAAGTATATAAAATATATTAAACATTTCCCTGCTGTTGTATGATCTCCCGCTATTTTGTTACATTGCCAGAGGGCTCTCTTCGCTCTCTCTCCCTTCTCTCTCTCTCTCTCTTTTCCAGCCATCTCAACTCCTCTGTTCCCTTCCTCGTTCATCTCTTCAGAAAGTACTAAAATATGGGTTTTTTTCCTACTGAATATAGCCCATTTGTTATTCACGTAATTATGCAGAAAGGTTATGAAGTGAGTCTGTCCTGGAACCACCGTCAGTGACCGTGATGGGGCATGTTTACACCGGAATCTAATGAGGCACAGATGATGCCTGGCTCCAGTCACTGTTTTGCAGGTGTGCCCACGTATGTCTCTGTGCTCTTGTAATTTGTGGTAAGTGTCCTTTGTCAGCGTGAGAAAAGACAAGTCATGACAACCCAGAAGAGAATGTGTGTCAATCCCTCTTAGAAGCTCTTTTTCTGCATAGTAGCTGATCAAAGTCAGCAGTTGTGAGAGGAAGCAAACTCACCCTCCAAGAGAAAAACTGGGAGATTTATCCTTGGCAAAAGCTCTTTCTTTGCATTTTAAAGCTAACTTATTTTGTTTAAGTTTCCTATTGCTCTTTGTAANCTTAGAGAAGCTAAATAAATTGATCAAGATAACAGGGCTAATAAGTGATGGACCAGCAGTCTCAGTCTACCTTGTATCAGAGCATCAGCATGTAGCTCAATTTTGCCTTTTCCTTAGGGGGAAAAAATTGTAAAGTTGGGAGTAAGATGAGACTAGGGAATTTCTGAAAGCTCTGGGTCATACCCATGGATAAGCTATTTTATAATACCTTTACATTTCAAGCAATCTTCTTTTCTCAGGACAACAGCTGCTTGACACACTTTCTTCTTTCTAACAATGTGAATATGTGAGTAGAGCATTTCACAAATCAGATTATGTACAACTCTAATTCAATCAGTGATTGGAGAGTTAATACACTAATTTTCTTGCAAGAAGTAAACTGCCAGAACCTGGTTGATTTAGTCGTGCTAGCAATTTTTCCAGTATTTTGTCTTGTGAAGTCACCCAGACAGATTCCTCTGGAGTATGGCAGAAGTCAGAATTATAATGTGCTGAGTTACAAAACTCCATAAAGGCAGTTCTGAGGCTTCCGACTAACCTTGTTTTCAATACGAAATCAGCATTCCCCCAGACACCTTATGCAAATTAATTCAGGATGAGAACTCTTGACATAGTGAATTTATAGTCACACAAGAGTGACTACTACGAACATATGGCTATGTCAAATGCAGGACCAGGGTCAGGAATGAGCTGAAGTTTCTCCCAAGTTTATGGCTTCAGAATGCCTCTTAAGGTACATGAAATGTCTTATGAGAAGCTCTCTTCCTCCTAAGCTCTGGCCGACATGAAGAGTTAAAGATTTTCTTTTTGTATATGGTTGAGTTAGCCACTTAAATAATACATGTAATCAAAAGATAGACTATTTGATTAAATACTGGACGTTATTGCTCAACTGGGAAGAATTCTAGTGAGGATGCATTTTTACAGAACATAAGATTTAAGTGAAATCTATCCATTGTTGCTCAAACTTCCATGGTCTAAAGAGAAAGGTGTTTGGAGTACAACAGACACCTGGAGGACAACAGAATACAGTTCTCTTCTCTTTTGGAAAAACAATTTGTGTCCCATCTGAGGAAAGAACATTCCTCACACTCCGCTACGGTGCAGGAGAATCATGCTGAACTGAGTGAGTGTTAAGTTCACTGCCTGTTCACCAGATATTGTAACACAAAAAAAACAGTGAAGAGATGGCCATTGGGTGGCAAAATGTCTCCCAGTTAGTTTCTGCTGAATCAAAAGTGGGGTCAACATGAGCAGAAGACAAATGTCAAGTATATAAAATATATTAAACATTTCCCTGCTGTTGTATGATCTCCCGCTATTCTGTTACATTGCCAGAGGGCTCTCTTCGCTCTCTCTCCCTTCTCTCTCTCTCTTTCTTTTCCAGCCATCTCAACTCCTCTGCTTCCTTCCTCGTACATCTCTTCAGAAAGTACTAAAATATGGATTTTTTTCCTACTGAATATAGCCCATTTGTTATTCACGTAATTATGCAGAAGGGTTATGAAGTGAGTCTGTCCTGGAACCACCGTCAGTGACCGTGATGGGGCATGTTTACACCGGAGTCTAATGAGGCACAGATGATGCCTGGCTCCAGTCAGGGTTGTGCAGGTGTGCCCACGTATGTCTCTGTGCTCTTGTAATTTGTGGTAAGTGTCCTTTGTCAGCGTGAGAAAAGACAAGTCATGACAACCCAGAAGAGAATGTGTGTCAATCCCTCTTAGAAGCTCTTTTTCTGCATAGTAGCTGATCAAAGTCAGCAGTTGTGAGAGGAAGCAAACTCACCCTCCAAGAGAAAAACTGGGAGATTTATCCTTGGCAAAGGCTCTTTCTTTGCATTTTAAAGCTAACTTATTTTGTTTAAGTTTCCTATTGCTCTTTGTAAAATAATTTTTTTAGTCATATCCTCTGCTTGAATAGTTTTCCTCCTTACCTCTTTACCTCTTTCCCTTTTTTTTTTTTTTTTTTTTTTTTTTTTTTTTTAACCTTTGTAACTTCTTTCCTTTCCTCCAAAGAGAATACCTCAGGCCAAAAAGCTGTATTACTTTTCAGGGAATTTTTTTTTTTTTTTAAAGGTAAGTTATTTAAACTTATACTCTAGGGCTTAGAATTAGAAATCATAATTATTATATTTTTAAATACCTGGGAATGTAACTGATATTTGCATTAGGAGATTTGAGGTCCTTTTAGTCAGTTACTAGCCCCATTTCTAAAGATGAATATTCTTCAGGCTATTTCAGAATAACTATTACTGGTCTTAGCTCACCTTGCTTCCTTCTTAAGAGAAGTATTAGGCCTCACGTCTCACATTTGGGCATAATCCTACTTGACTTCTGTCCTATTAATAACTGTTTGCCTTTTTAAAACTGGACAGTCTATTTCACATGCTGATATATCCCTTGGGAAATTAAAAAAATATATATGTGTGTGTGTGTATGTATGTGTATCTCTCTGAAAGCTGTATGTAGAAGGTAATTTTCAAATAGATCAACTAAAAGAATCATCCTTCCTGAGTTGTAATATAAATCTTGGTCATGTAACACATAGGATTCATTTTCCTGATCCCATTCTCATGTCAAATTTAGAGGCTGAAAATATTTGAAAAGACAGATCCTGTCTTCCCACATATGACCCCATTCAAATGTCATCCAAATATATTTTGTCCTGACTTCTTATTGCTAAATAAATAGTACAGATTTCCCTTCTTTCGTGAAATGAATCTTTTATTTGTGCTTATTTTTAAAAGATACTCTATTCTATCCTGAAAACAATCCTTATTATTTCTGTGATAACTTTATTACCAAGCCTGGGTTAAAACTTTTTTTCAGGACTATCCAATTTTTACTTTGAAGTAACAGTCTAAATTATTTATCAAATTAAATACTTTATTAGAAATATGACTTCAAGTGTCTTCTTTGAATGTCACATAATAAAGCAATTGTGTCATTAGAAGTAGAAGTATGACTTCTAGTAGGAATTTGCTTTCCTTCATAAGACTAAAAGAAGACAGTTTATTTTTATTGCTCTGAATAAGACTTTAAAGAAATATATGTAGGGTGTTTTCTGTTTTCCTTAAACAGTCCTAGGGCCAGTCACTTAGAAAGACAAAGTTTACATTTTATTGGGCTTTATTGTTGTAAAAATAGCAGAGAAATAATACTGTGAATAATAAGAGACAGGATCTATGAAAGTGTGCAGCGTCAGTAATAAAAAAGTATTATTTGGCTGTTTCTGGGTATTAGTAGTTGGTCTTTAAACTTCGGCCACTTCTTATGTGGTAAGAAGTATGTTTATTTCCCAGTTATAACAAGAAGTTTTGATTTTAAAGAGTAACTCAACTTTTTACTCTCAGGGAAAAACTAAACTACAGGATGATTATGTCAAACCTCAAAGCATTTAATTTTATTACTATTTAAAAAATCTCTCATCACCTACTTTATTTCTTCCCTCTCCCCATCACCTCCAAGTCTTTTTCTCTAAGAGCAGATTTCTGAAATACTGGAAATGTCTAGTAGAATAAAAAAATATTAAGGAAAGCAAAATTAAGAGAAACTGGATCCAATTTCTCTCACCCATAGATGAGAAAGCTGAGTCTGCTGGAGTTTAAATGGCTTCTCTGGGCAGCTGGAACTTGGCAAACCTATGTTAGAAAGCCAAATCTTGGCAGATGCAAAGTGTATTGAAAAAAATGCTTTCGTTGTTGGACTAAAGTACCTTTAAGCTTTCTCCCAACACTAAATGTGTACAATCAGTTTATTTTCTACTTGGCCGCACTATCTCTGGTTCTCTCTGATTTCTAACACAGTGTTAGGCATTTCCCGAGCCCACCTGGGCGTTTGTTTGGAGATTTAGCATCTATGCATAGATCATACTTTTTGTCCTTTAGAAAGTCAAGGAGAAAAATAGGAAACAAGAATGAGTTGGAAATCAACCTATGACCTAAAATGAAGGGAGATTGCTAAACTTGCTTCATGAAAGTAATCCTATTATGGTCTATAGGAATTACCTTCCCAGAAAAAGATACTTAGCAAATTCCCTTCATGTCAGTTCCTAACATACTCTGCTTTAATGGCGAATGTATACTTGATGTATATTTCTTAATACACAAAGACTTGAAGGAGCTTTGCAAGCTGACATTGGCAAGAATTAATAGGGCTTTCTTCACTGTCATCTGATTGCCACCTTCTCCTGATAGGAGAGTATCTCAAATGATAGGTTTCTCCACAGGAACCTAAACATACAGACTCTAAAACATTGAGAGTGGTTTAAGAAACTGTTGAATTCTAATCCTTCATCACATATAAGAAGAAACCAAGGTCCTGAGCTGCTCTGTCCAAGGTCATACTACGGGTTAGTGGCAGACCTGGACAAGAACTCAGGAGTCCTGACTTCTAGTCCAGCATTCTTCCCAGAGAAGAAACCAAGGTCCTGAGCTGCTCTGTCCAAGGTCATACTACAGGTTAGTGGCAGACCTGGACAAGAACTCAGGAGTCCTGACTTCTAGTCCAGCATTCTTCCCACCATGTCATGCTGCACCTACTTTGAAACTAGATGGATGATACCAAATGCTTCACGAAATTTTTAAATTAATGATACAAACATACACATATGCTTGAGATAAAAATAGGAGGAGAAAAAAAGCAGAGCTAATTAAAACTGCAGGGAGAATTTATAATAATACAGCCAGACAATATCACTTTTAATCTGGCTTGTCCTTCTCAATGTCAGGAAAACCATCAATGATCAGACATGGCCCCTGCCTCTGTTTGGGCTTTTTCAATAGATGGGACCCCCATCAGGGCCATGATGAAAGTACCAAGGTGGTCTTATTTCACTCACACTGCTCAGACATCAATGCAAAAAGTAAGAGCAGACCCCTTGGGTCCTCATTTTACAACTGCCTTTGTTTGCCTTCCAACTGAATATGCTGCTAATTTGAGAGCAATAAATAGCTCCTGAAGAAAACTAATTTGCTCACAGCTGCAGTTAATCAGCCTGCTTGCAGAGGTGTACGGACCAAATGCCCTCTTGCAATGGAAGCTTTAGAATCAGTAAGACTTTGCAGGCTCCAAGTCCTCCTGGTTCTGAAGGTGAAGCTAGACCTTGGAGCACTGGGAATCATGATGGATATGTCACTCCGACAAAGCCACAGCCTTCAGAGGGTGCATTTCATATGAACCCTTAACCAAGTAATACTGCAGGACATGAGACATTTGCTGACCACTCACAAAAGCAGGACAATTGGAAAACATTCCTGTTATTTCTCTTTCTTCCCCCCACTAGCTGAACTTTCAGGTTTTCAGTAGTAAAGCCAGTTTCTACATCTGGTTTCAATTTCAGATCTCCTGGGTGAACAGACTTAAAGACTGGGTCAGAGGGATGAATGATTCTAGCCCAGATTCACCAGCCAAAGTATTATATTACTGGGAGCACCTTAACTGTGGATACTTTTTGAAATATATAAGTCCATTAGCCATAACAAAGTTGGCTTGGAGGCTCTCCAGTTCTCACTGGCATTTTTTGCTTTGGTGCAGGCCAGAAAATAGCATATTATCTTAGGCAGAATATTAGGATTTAGTTCTCTGGTTGGAATCAGTACTTGCTGATGTGACAAAGAAAGAAAATTTATAAAGGAAGAGCACATTTTTCAAATATGTATTTAATGGTAAAAAAAGGCAAGTTAAGTTTCATCTTCACATTGAATTCTGATTGATACTTATTTCAATCAGATGTTTCATTTGGGCCCAGAAGGTGAGATCTTCTCCAAAAGCAGAATAATCACTCTTTTCAAACCTAGAAAAGAAAAACTTTCTTCATGCATGACTCAAAGGTAAGATGGCCCATTTCTCATTTATATGATGATATAAACCCAGAGTGGGAGAGGGAGAAGGAAAACACACCTGATTATGTTTGAGAATTAAATGCCACAATCAGACACTTCTCTATTTTGTGAGGAAATATGGTTGACTATGATTTTCAGAAAAGTCATCAATCGTTCACTAACTTGGCTCTGAGTACTTCACTCGTTGGTGTATCCTCTGGATTCTTATGCTTGCCTGTCAGTTTTGTTTTCAGACTGAAACAGAGATATGATAATTTTGCACGGACCATTATAGTTCCTCAAGAGAATTACCAAAATAAAGATAGAGATAGCAGATTTTCAGCAGGTAGAAGCCAGAAAGTAGATGAAAATTGCCTAATTTTCAATTACAAGATAGGGGAATGACCATTATGTGAAGGTAATTATACAAATACGCATTGCTTTAAGTAAAGCTTAAATGTGGAAATCAGGATTAGCATAGAAGATAAGATAAAGAGTGATTATTTGCTTTGGAAAAAGTTTCATAATAAGATTCATTCAAACAGCAAGTTCCTTTACTTCCTTAAACAATGACTTGATTTCCAAGAATTCAATTCCTGCCTAACTCTTCAGGAACCTGCCCAGCATATAAAACAAGCTACACAGAGCCACACAGGTACATGTGAAAGATCTTGGCTAAGTGTGGTTGCTATTTGTCTGTCCAAGACCACAGAGAAATTGCCGGAAAATAATAAAAATGGTAGAGAGGTTAAAAAAACAAAGAATTAAGAATGAGTGGTAGAAAAAGATAGTAAACTATGTCTGGCAAAAAAAAAAAAACCAAACCCAAACATATATATATATATATATGCACACAAACATATATATCTTCAGGATTTTTTTCCATAAAATATCCTAGCTAGGTATTTCCAGACCAAGGTAGAAATAAAATCCTTTTACCAGTCACTAAAAACCAAGCAAAGAGCAAGGAACTTGCATTGGGGGAGAATCCAGGTTATGTTCTAAGGAAAAAAGAAAATGTGTGTGTGTGTGTGTGTGTGTGTGTATAATCTCACATCCTATTAGGCATATAGGAATGACAGGCTGGCAGGATTAGGCAAAACGAGAATTTCTACGGTAAGAGTCTAAGGCTCTGTTCCGAGGGCACGACATCAGCCCCTTATTAAGCACAGTGTATTTTATACAGATGTTCAGAAGCAAGAGATTTGGTGTCCTAGCTACGGTTCTTTCTGGTCATCCTGACATCTTAGTTGAGGGCGCGACATCAGCCCCTTATTAAGCACAGTGTATTTTATACAGATCTTCAGAAGCAAGAGATTTGGTGTCCTAGCTACGGTTCTTTCTGGTCATCCTGACATCTTAGTTTTTTAAAAAAATAATTATCAGAAGTATTAATAATATCAATGACAAAGTCAAAGATAGCTAATGAGGAAGAGTCCTTGGGACTCCACAGAAGTACTTAAGGACCCTGACTTTGTGGAATGAGAGATGTGTGACTCAATCAATAAGACAAGGTGGCATGAAATATTATAACCTGCCCTGATGGGAGGAGGAGGAGTGAGGGGGCTGCTCCTTAGTGGGTAGGAAAATCAGGACCACTGGGTTCCACTCCCAGGCCTCATGTTGACTTAGCTTCTGTGACCTTCATTAAACAGATCTGGTTACAGATGAATTTGCAAGGTATGCCATTGAATAAAGAATCATAAAGGCAATTTGCTGGAAGTCTAAACTCACAAACCGAACAAGGGCAAAAGAGAGTCAAATCCGAAGACAGCAACAGAGAGGGCTCCCTCCACGGCAGAGTCTACTGGTGAGAGTGCAAATACACGGACACAGTCAAGTTTACTAAATACTTTAAAAATGCTAACCAGTAAGCATTCACCATGCCTTTATTTACATTTCAGATGCAAGATAGGAAAAATTTGAAATGATTTGCCTTGTCACTCCTCCCTGGTTCATCACTCAGACTCACCCTGAATGTGTCCAGCACAGGCTTCCCTCCACCTGGGCTGAGAGCCCACTCAGGCCTGAGTACTAACCAGAGGGTCTGATCTTGTTCTATACTAGCCCCTCTCTGCCGTCCCTCTCTTACCAGGTGCTAGTCAGTTACATGGGCTGGGATTTCCACAGCCTATTAAAGAGAATCGTGCAGACATGCAAACTGAAAAGCATGAAATCAGAGTCATCAAAATTATCTGAAAGTGAGTGATTCTTGACAATACACAAATCGTGAGCCAGCATCCTGGGCACTCAGACAACCTCTCCTTCCCAGGCTGGTTATTCAATTGTTTTGGTAGATAATTTATTCTCAATTTTCTGCACACAGGAGATTGCTTTCAATTCTGGGATAAACACGATATAACCTCACAGAGTATTATTGAACTACTAAGGACTGTATTCAGTTATACAAGCAAGAATGATTTCTTTTGGTGCATTAAGTGCTTTGAATGGGAAGTCAAGGAACTAAGAGAACAGAGGAAGTGCCCTTAACCTCAACGTATTGAGTGATAAGAAAGGCTTTCTGGATTGGTGACATCTAATCTGAGGCCACAGGCAAAGGGGGTGGAAGGTGAAGTCAGTGGTGATGGTAGTGGCAAGGGTGTTTCAGGTAAGGGGACAGCACATGCAAAAGTTTGGAAGCAGGGGACAGGAAGGTGCATAATTACAGTCATTTCTTGGATTACCTGCCTGTTTGACATGAACCATCTAGCACTGACACTATGCGCAGGCACCTGGATGAAGGTGTGGGTGTGCTCTCATGCACAGTCAAGCAGCCCCACGCCTGAAAGACACACGTGGGAACACGCGATTTCCATATACACCCTCCAGTGCAGGGTGGAAGCCTTCCCATACCTGACAATCTCCCCTAACAACGCGGGAGATGATTAACTTCTCAAGGCTGGTAGCAGGCAGGATGCTGAGGAGCTGGATGAGAACGTTCAAGCACACTTCAAACAGCTCAATTAGATCAAGAGAAAAGCCTCCTGGAGCATCTCCCTAGATTTACTGTAAAACATTTTACTTCTCTTCACAATATTAAAAAAAAAATGTCATTGGCTTCTTCCCTACCCGGAGTTGAAAGGTTGCTCTGGCCTTTTGTGGTGCCTTCCTTTCAATTTATCCTTTTAAAATCTGCCACAATCACAACGCCTGCAAACTCTTCAGTCTACAGCATATTTATGGAGAGCATAGGCTCCTTCTCAGTCAGCCCCAGAAACCATTCCAAGTCACTGCGTGCTTATACTTTTGACAATAGCTCTAAGGCAAGAGACAGGGAGATAGAGTGAAAGCCCCCGGTCCAGGCATTGCGATCACAGGACAGAATAAGGAAATAAAAAGATGAGTAAACCTGCCAGTGCCCTCTTCTTTATGGAGTTCTGCCATGGTTATTAGGCACATGTGGGGAAGACAGAGGGGATCTACGGCTTCTAATCCATATTTCTACGGCATCATCCGTACTTCAGCACTGTGCAGGAGGCAAGCAACCCTTCACGTGGTCAGCAGGAGGGGGTCATAAATACACTGTTTACTTGGGGGGGGGGGATGAGCGAAAGGATGGGGGGGTATTTGGGTGGCTTAGCAAAGCAACTGCATGGAACAGCTCAAACTCTTTGTTCTTCCGTTTTCAACCTTTAATCATCTGCACTTAACACTTTTTCCAACCTAAGGATTTTGCTTACTAACCTGGAAGAAATTATCTGTTTGTTAATAAAACAGCAACCACAACACTCACTTGCTAAGTGCTTACAGTATGCTCCACCTGATAACTGTGAGAGGCGCTTTTCATTTATCTCATTTAGAGTTCAAAAAAATCCTATCAAGTAGTACTATTGTTCCTACTTTATAGATAAGGAAACTGAAATGTGTCAATATCCCACCCAAAGCCACACAGGAAGGGCATGGCAGAGCCACCTATGTTTGGCTCCAGGGCCCAAGGTCATATCCACTGTGTACTATTGATTATAAACCTCAGTGACTCACAACGCTAAACATTTGGTTACTTCTGCTAGAGTGCTTTAGTTTTGTTTTTGTTTTTTTTTTTTAAAGTCAGTTCTTAAAACCTGAAATCAGTAACAATACATGTTAGACTGTTAGGCCAGCTGGTTGGATTTTGACACTTCGATTTTCTAAGTTATACAGATTCTTCACATTTACTACATGATTGTAGGGTCAGTCCTTGTACATTGTAGGTCGTAAAAGGCTACTGACCTGAGTTGTGGAATTCCGTAACAGAATATTTTGAATTGGGAAACATAGTGCAGAAAATGAGCCATATTTTCTGACTCTGTGGTTCTCCTACTGCACTATTTTCCTGGAGAAGTTGTAAAATACCTTCTAGCGTTTTCTTGCTTCTTCCAATCTACTTTTTCTCAACAACCATCATAATTTTTAGAAATGAAATTTTATCCTGTCACTATCTGGTTTAAAAGCCTTCAATGGCCCCTCATTGCTCTGAAAATAAAATCCTAGTGACAAAGTGCTCAGGAAAACAATGTTCCTGTTCTTCCACACTGTAGTTTCTGTAAACTACCTGCCCTTTTGAGCAGTTGTAGCTTTTCTGACTCAAGTTCAACTTCTAGAGAGATTTGAGATCTAATGTCTTTCCTGGCAGAACTTGGCTTCAACTGCTGAAAGCCAAATGACCTACTGTGTACCCAAGGGATGAGAGAAGGAAAATACAGTGGCAGGTAGCACTTGCTCCAGCCCTGCTCCAGGGAGGGTACCAGGAGAAGTGTGTCAGCAAATTTTTATTCTCTGTGGAGGAACACAGAGTATTTTAAGAGATTCTTGAACAAGTAATGAGGATGAATACATAGCTGTAAAACAAATGACCAAAAAGTACAGGATTAAGGGAGCAAGAGAAGAGGATGTCTTTTGATACGTGCAAAACCAAATACATGACAGCTACTGGCTGTCTTTTGTCCCCTCCAAGGACAAAAAAGAACAAACAAAAACCAGGTTGTAGTGGATTGAATTATGTCCCCCAAAATTCACTGAAGCTTGAATTGTGTCCCCCAAGTTTTATTTATTAGAAACTTGGCCCCTACTGTGACTGTTAAGAGGGTGGAAAATCCTATTATGTTAATTGAAAGGTGGAGCCTTGAAGAGGTGATTAGATTATAGGACCACGCTGTAGTGAATGAATTAAAAGTGAGGGACATGGTTCTGAGGGCTTTAAAAGAAGAGGAGAGTCTGTCTCTCTCTCTCTGCTCTCTCTGCTTCCACCATCTTGCAATGTGAGGGGTCACTGTCACCACCATGAGATGTATTCCTTGGACTTTAGACTTCTCAGACTCAAAAACCATAAGCAAATAAATTTTGTTTTCTTTATAAATCACCCAGTTCTGTGTATTTTGTTATAAGCAACAGAAACAGACTAAAACACTGGGTTAACCCTGGGAATAGGATGACAGTAAACTACAGTCGCATGATGAGTTAGCATGATGGGAAAAGTATATATTTTGAGATGAGACAGCTCCCTTTTCAGCTCTGCACTTACTTACCCTCCGATCTACAGGTGTGCAATGAGG
>NW_007727309.1:352930-355008 GCF_000696425.1 Galeopterus variegatus
GGCGCACTTATCCAGTGCGCCACCGGGCCGGCCCGTGTGACTTAATTCTGACCAGTGAAATGTTGGGGAAGTGGGAGGGGGTGCTGGAAATAGTTTCCTCACCCATTGGGAGATGGTATAGAAGGAAGAGGGGTTCTCTCCACTGGATGTTGCCATTTTGGGATCTGACATCTGGAACAGCTACGGATGCCTTGCATACAGAACAGCCTGTCTGAGGGCAATGTGGACATCTTGGGGATGGTAGAGAGAAAGAATCTGTCTATAGTGGCATCACTGAACAACCAAATCCCAAGTGTAGAGCCTATTTTGGACATTTTGCTCCTTAAATTCTCTCCTAGTCTACATCATTTGGTTTCTTTTCTTTTAACTCTGCACTTTTGCTAGAGGTCACTAAAAATAGCTATGCCTTCCACCAGCTTGGTTTCCTCCTTGGATATGCTTTATATTCAGCCTTTGACTCAAACTGATCCTGGCTAATAAATTTACCTTCTTACTCTGCCCTGGCAAGTTTTTCTAGTGGCTCTTGATAGGCCTGACTTGAGTTCACTTGAGGATATCTGGATTATTCCAAACGGTCCAGGACTGTTGTCAACAGGAACAGTCTTGGGGTCTCTTCACCCCAATTCACCCTGACTTTCTCCAACAGCAGTTATCTTTAAGAACATAGTATGCTCTGTCACTAGTTAGAACCATTCAACTTATCTACAGATAAATGCAGAAACAAAATCTGCAGAGCTATTGTAAGAGCTGTGTTTCTGGGTTTTAAGAAAGAGTCTTCCTAAAACACACCATGAACTAAGCAATTCTCTTGTTAAGGACTAATCATCTTTCTTCTTAGAAGTGAGCTTTGACATAAGTAACAAGTAAAGAAACTACNAGACAGCTCCCTTTTCAGCTCTGCACTTACTTACCCTCCGATCTACAGGTGTGCAATGAGGAAGACAAGAGCAGCCTCCTGGGACTGATGTTTTCAGTAAATGAGGGGATATACACAAGATGTCTTTCACAGGCAGCAATAGTATGGCAGATGCTCAATAAGTCCTCAACACCTAACTCTATGTTTTCCAAACTTGCTTCATCATAAAATTGAACTGGGGCACTTACCAAAAAGCTGATTTCTAGGCATTGCCTCTAAAGATCCTGATTCAGCGTTTCTGTGGTGAGGCCGGGGAATCTATATGTTTACTTAGGGCCTCTAGCAATAAGTATATTCCAGCAAGTTTAAGGAATAGTGCCCTAGCTCATTTGGTCAAACTGCATGGATCTGGATGTAGACTGGATGCAACTAGAGAAGTCTGAAGAAGCCTGTAGGAGCCAACGATTACGGATTGAATTGTGTCCTCTTAAAAACTAAGTATGTTGAAGTTTTAACCTCCCCTACCTCAAACTACAAACTTATATGGAAATAATAATGTGAAAACAGGGAGGTTGTAGATGTAGTTAGTTAAGTTAGATGAGGTCATACTGGAGTGGGCCGAGCCCTAAACCAATATGACCAGTGTCCTTATAAGAAGACAGCCATGGGACACATGTCTCTCACAAGGACACACAGAGAGAGAACACCAGGTGAGAAGGGAGTCAGACACTGGAGCAACGCAGCTACAATCCAAGAAGGACAAAGATTGCTGGACAAACCACCAGAAACTAGGACAAGGTAAGAAAGTATTCTCCTACAGCTTTCAGAGGGCGGGGTCCCTGCTGACACCTTGCTTCTGGACTTCTAGACTCCAGAACTCTGAGAAAATAAACATATGTTGTTTCAAGCCACCCATTTTGTGATACTTTATTACAGAAGCCCTAGGAAATTAATCTACCTAATGATCTCTTCTAATCCCAAATTTAGGTCCACATTACACAGGCCCATCATGGCCTTGCAGATGGGGAATGAGATGTGGATTCTACCCATCCTCTGCTGCTGGAGTCAATTTTTGTTTGATTCTTCAAAATCAATTCCACTTCAGTGTAATCCAGCCATAGTGCTCCTTTTTCCTTATTGGTTTGGGAATGAACGTGTGACTTAATTCTTTTTTTTTTTTTTGTCTTTTGTCTTTTTCCGTGTCCGGCAACGGATCGCAACC
>NW_007727309.1:356349-357457 GCF_000696425.1 Galeopterus variegatus
GGACTAATCATCTTTCTTCTTAGAAGTGAGCTTTGACATAAGTAACAAGTAAAGAAACTACTAAATTAGAGATTTCTTCTAGTCAAACAGCCGGGTTTTGAGGCATATACCTGTGCTTGTAACTGTGTGGCTCACAGTACTTTACATACCACACTTAGCCTAGCTACGTAGACACAGAACCGGCTCTCAGAATCCCTTCTGGTGAGATTTACACCACCGTGCTCATAGGGGCAGGGATAGGTTATGTTCTTTAGTAAGAGTCAGTTATAATTTTATTTAAGTCCTTTACTCAGTGGTAAATTATTTAATCATAAGTAAAATATTAAACACATTTATTGGATGATGCAGAAATTTCTGCAGCTCAGAAAAGCTTTGAGAACGAGACAAAGCATAAAGGGCAAATCAGCTGGTGCAAACTTCTTTGTTATCACTGGCACGTTATACACCCCAGGTGAGCTAGTGTTTCTCTATATTCAGCACTCATGGTAATGAAGTTAACATTGTATTCTTCCCCTTATCAGTACCTCGTGAAATCAACAGGGGTCACAAGTGTGACAAGTGTGATGTTACATAAAGTCACTTTTCTTCGGGGTAGAAAACTTCTAAATGGATAGAAAGATAAAGAAGAGAAAGACACATCAAGGCTTTGACTGCTTTTCTGTTTATATTGTCCCCTTCCCCAAAATGTAGGTTGGGGCCACTATGAGAAAATTTGTGACCCATATTTATGGTTTCTTATTGGAGGTATAAATTCATCACAGTATCTTTTCAGACATTCACATCTAACCCTTATCCATTAAGCAAAGGAGTTTGGTGCTCAATAATCACCTTGTTCCCTGCTCATATAGCATGTAGGCATTTGGTTAAAAACAGGTGGGAGAAAAGGAAGAATCTGATTAATCTTAATCTACCAATCTATTAGGAGCTGCATAAAGAATAAAACTACATACGATGTAAGTATTATGAAGCAAGACTAGAGACAATATACTAAAATAATTTATTTGTTTTCGTCAGTATGAAATTGAGCAGCTAAATTTAATCTGGAAATTCTCTCCCCAAACAAAAATTCTAGATACACACACACACACACACACACACACACACACAC
>NW_007727309.1:357883-360328 GCF_000696425.1 Galeopterus variegatus
CCCAAACAAAAATTCTAGATACACACACACACACACACACACACACACACACACACACACACACACACACACTTAAATATATTGACTCATTTTCCTAGTAAAGACCCAGAGCCCTCAAATATGAATTCTAATTAAACCAGAGTCTGTCCGCTTCTACCTTTCTTCAAAACTCAATGCTAGAAACAGCATCATTTTCTTGATCATTAAACACTTGTAATTAAATGAAGGGTTGTTCATGGAATGGTACAAAATAACAGAAAAAAGATAATGCTCATGTAACCTCATGGGGTGTTAGAGGTGGAAGGGACCAAAGGATGAGCTAAAAAAATACATGTTTTTCAAAGTATGGCATGTGGGCCACCTATTAGAATCACCTGGGGAGCTTTAAAAAGGGCAAATTCTTAAAACCTGTCCTTGACCTATTAAATTAAAGTGTTGGGTAGGGCCTTAAGTGGCTATCTTTGTTACCCTCAAACGTGTGTGTGTGTGGGGGGGGGGTGTATGTATGTGTGTGTGAGGAATGGTAATATCATAGTTAGTTGAGACTTATTTTGGAGTACACATTCCCCTCTATCTAAATCCAGATGAAAATCTGTATTGCCAGTAAAATTTTTAAGTTTCCCAGACAATTCCACCTTCTTGGGAACCACTGTCTGAACGCTTTAATTTTAATGACAGAAAAATAAAATCTAGGAAGCTGTGGCCAACGAAATTTGTGCAGCATATGTTACTGGCAGATCCAGGACTCTAACATGGGGCCCTTGACATGTGTCATACAAGATACATCTACCTGAATATATTCTCTATAAACACCTTTTATTATAGAAAATGTCAACTGTGTACAAAAGTGAACCAAATTGTATGACGAACCTCTGTGGACACATCACTCAGGTTCTACAATGATAAAGTCGTCCATCTCCAACCATCTTTCTATCCCAGCCCTTGATAATTTAGAGGCAGCACGGAATCAGATTATTTTATCCACAAATATTTGCCTGATTATGTTATTATAAGAAAGAACAAAATGTTGCTTAGTTCTTTGTGCTTTGGCTTTAGTTTTTTCATCTAAGAAAACTGGAACCATCAAATATCAAACTTGTGAATCACAGCACTTATGGTCTTTCTTCGATATACAAAGGGAATTGGTCCTACCCACTCAACCCCCTGCCCCTGTGGGTACCAAAATCCCTGGATGCTCAAATCTTTTATATAAAATGGTGTAGTACTTGCATATATTCTAAGCACATTCTCTTGTATACTTTATTTATTATTATTTATGTATGTATGCATGTATGCATGTATTTATGTATTTTTAATATTCATGAGATACAAAGTTGATTGTCTCCCCTCCTGCCCATGATGTGGGGGCCAGATTCATACTGGGGACATACCCATTACCAGAAATTGCTTTTGTACCCTATGTCCCCTTCCAATTATCCCCTAACCTCCCTCCTCCTCCCCCTCTACCCTCAACTCCAATTTGTAGCCCTAGGAATGCTCCCTCCTTCTGTTGGATCACGGGACTACTGTGGTCTTTTTTTCCTGCCTTCATTTCTCTCTTAGCTCCCATAAATGAGTGAGTACATGAGGTATTTATCCCACTATGCTTTGCTTGTTTCACTCAACATAAGTTTCTACAGGTTTATCCATGTTGTGGCAAATGGGAGTATTTCATTCTTTTTTATGGCAGAGTAGTATTCCACAGTGTATATATATATCACAGTTTCCTTATCCAATCATCTATTAATGGATATTTAGGTTGGTTCCATATCTTGGCTATTGTGAACAGAACTGCAATAAACATGGGAGTGCAGGTATCTCTTTGACATGATGATTTCCATTCCTCTGGGTATATACCCAGAAGAGGGATTGCTGGATTATATGGAAGATCTAACTGTAGTTGTCTGAGAAAACTCCAAATTGTTTCCAAAGTGGTTGTACTAATTTACAGTCCCACCAACACTGTAGTAGTGTTCCCTTCTCTCTACACCCTCACCAGCATTTGTTATTCACCCTCTTTTTGATTATAGCCAGTCTAACTGGAGTGAGGTAGTATCTCAATGTGGTTTTAATTTGCATTTCCCTGATGACTTGTGATGTTGAGCATTTTTTCATGTATCTGTTGGCTATTTGTATGTCTTCCTTTGAAAAATGTCTATTCAGCTCCTTTGCCCATTTTTTAATTGGGTCATTTATTTTTTTACTGTATAATTGCTTGAGTTCTATGTATATTCTGGAAATTAGTCTCCTGTCAGATGCATAGTTGGCAAAAATTTTCTCCCACTCTGTAGGTTGTCTTTTCACTCTGTTGATTGTTTCTTTTGCTGTGCAGAAACTTTTTAGTTTGATATAGTCCCATTTATTTACTTTTTCTTTTGCTGTGCAGAAACTTTTTAGTTTGATATGGTCCCATTTGTTTATTTTTTCTTTTGCTGCTTGTGCTTT
>NW_007727309.1:361113-375831 GCF_000696425.1 Galeopterus variegatus
CAAAGTGGTTGTACTAATTTACATTTCCACCAACAGGGCAGTAGTGTTCCCTTCTCTCCACACCCTCGCCAGCATTTGTTATTCACTGTCTTTTTGATTACAACCAGTCTAAATGGAGTAAGGTGGTATCTCAATGTGGTTTGAATTTGCATTTCCCTGATGACTAGTGATGTTGAGCATTTTTTCATGTATCTGTTGGCCATTTGTGTGTCTTCCTTTGAAAAATGTCTATTCAGCTCCTTTGCCCATTTTTTAATTGGGTCATTTATTTTTTACTGCTTGAGTTCTATGTATATTCTAGAAATTAGTCTCCTGTCAGATGCATAGTTGGCAAAAATTTTCTCCCACTCTGTAGGTTGTCTTTTCACTCTGTTGATTGTTTCTTTTGCTGTGCAGAAACTTTTTAGTTTGATATAGTCCCATTTATTTACTTTTTCTTTTGCTGGGGAAAAACTGAAGGCCTTCCCCTTAAGGACAGGAACAAGACAAGGATGTCCACTCTCACCACTTCTATTCAACATAGTACTGGAGGTACTAGTTACAGCAATCAGGCAAGAGAAAGAAATAAAGGGAATCCAGATTGGAGAAGATGAAGTCAAACTTTCCCTATTTGCAGATGACATAACACTATATATAGAAATACCTAAAGACTCTATCAAAAAATTCCTAGAGCTGGTTAATATCTTCAGTAATGTTGCAAGATACAAAATAAATGCCCAGAAATCAGTAGCATTTATATATTCAAATAATGAATTAACAGAAAGAGAAATAAAGAAAGTAAGCCCATTTATAATTGTCACCAAAAAAAAATATGATACCTAGAGATCAATTTAACCAAGGAGGTTAAAGACCTCTACAATGAGAATTACAAACCACTTCTGAAAGAAATTAAAGAAGACACAAAAAGATGGAAAGATATTCCATGCTCTTGGATTGGAAGAATTAACACTGTGAAAATGTCTATAGTACCCAAAGCGATCTACAGATTCAATGCAATCCCGATCTAAATACCGATGACATTCTTCACAGAAATGGAAAAAAAATATATTACTTTTCATATGGGAAAACAAAAGACCCCAAATAGCCAAAGCAATCCTGAGCAAAATAACAAAGGCAGAGGCATAACTCTGCCTGACTTCAAGTTATACTACAAAGCTGTTGTAACCAAAACAGCATGGTACTGGTATAAAAATAGACATTCAGATCAGTGGAGTACAATAGAGAACCCAGAAATCACTCCTCAGTATTATAGCCATCAGATATTAGATAAAGGCAACAAAAATCCACACTGGGGAAAAGATTGCCTCTTCAACAAGTGGTGCTGGAAAAACTGGATATCCATATGCAAAAGAATTAAACTAGATAGGCATCTCTCACCATACACTAAAATCAACTCAAAATGGATTAAAGACCTAGGTATAAGACCCGAAATTGTAAAATTACTAAGGGAAAATAATAGGTGAAACACTTCAGCAGTTAGGTCAGGGCACAAGCTTTATCTCCTGTATACTTTAAATCATCTCTAGATTACTTATAATACTGAATACAATGTAAATGCTATATAAATAGTTGTTGGACCATATCATTTTTTATTTGTATTTTTTTATTGTTGTATTATTTTTGTTTTTCTTTCCAATTAATTTTGATCCGTGGTTAGTTGAATCTGCAGTTGGCTGAATCCACAAATGCATAACCTGATGTTACAGAGAGCCAACTATATATACTGTATTTGTGAGTTACAGGATACTTCTTTCTTCCTTATCCTAGAATTCAGAAGTACTTACAAAGCATACATAAATTTGATAATCTACCAACTCCATAATTGTTTAATTTTATTGTAGAAGAAATTGTAGTAATATAGACTCTGCTATATTGAAGCACTGTGGGAAATTTAGGGACAGAAGAAATAAAACCTAGAAATTAAAATATCATGCAATGGACCAGGTTATGGACCTCTTTTCATAAACCAAAACATAATTAGATCAAAGCAATAGGCCAAGTAGCAGGAATCACTTAGGAATTTGAAAAACTTGGCTTAACTTTTACTTTTATTTAGAGATACTTGGATCGACTTAATAATATAGGGGGAAAGATGCCATAACAAGTCCTGTCACATTGTGTGTAAAATGCTAAGATGCTAATTTAGTGTGATGTATGTAAAAAGGAAGAAAGGAGTAAAGAGAGAGGGAGAGAGATACTACTCATGCACATCTTCCCTTGTTCAATACAAGGAGTTAAGATCATTATGGTAAATTATGAAGCAAATGAATGGAGGTAATCATAAAGCAATCATCTCTCAATTCAATTAACAAGAGATACAATATCTTGCAAAACTCCAAAAGATGTAGAATGCTTTCTGTTATTGCTACCTAATGGTTGAAAGGTTCAGGAAAATTTGACTTTGGAGGGTAGTGTTTAATGTAATTCCCTGTTCTAACAATGGCAGGATTATAATTCTAAACCAAAAGAATCAATCTCATACATTGTTAAATATACTGGAAAGGGATAAACAGAATGGAACAAAGCATAATGACCACAATAATGCATGAGGACCCCTCTTTCAGATTTTAAGATAAATAGTGACTGACAAAGGCATATGAGAATTTTGATATAACAGAAAAGTCTGTGACTGGTGTTTTTCATAAACATTAGTGTAATACTCTTATAATGTCTAGAAAACAAATCTATATGTGTATGTATATCTGTATACAAAAACAAATTTACCTATATACAAATATATATGTATGAATATATATATATATATACACATATAAAATATATACATATTTTAACTTACAATGAAAGGACAAATGTCTGATATGTCTCTTGAAACTGTGAGAGAAAATTAGAATAACACTGAATTCTATTAAATAATACCTTTTATATTAACTTTCAGAAAGCATGCTATTGATTCTGAATTTTTTGTCTGTTTTTAGATTTAGGAGGAAATCAAATTCTGTGATTCAAAGGAACACAGCATTACATCTGTATATTTAAGGAATGAAAGTATCGTCTATTTCATAATATAGTAAACTAAATCCCCTGGAGAATAATGATTTGCCTCAGGTCACAAAGCTAATTATTTGAAGAGCCTGGTATTTTTACTTTTCTAAGAAGATATGTCAATTGAATCATTCAACCAAGTGTAATCTATTGAATATAAAAGAATCCAGTACAGTACATGTTTCCTAATCTTGAGAGGGTTACAATCTAATTTGGGAGATAAGACACTGAAACAATGATATTTACAATGGTGTTAAATTATGTGATATACATTTATAATATTTTGAAACTGAGATAAAGAAACAAGCATTAGTCACTATGGATAAGGTGACATTTAAGGTTGGTCTTAAGGAAGGAAGACATGAGTTTTAGTCTCTAGGAATTTGCAATCTAGAGAGTTGGGAAGAGAGAAAGATAGACACAGAAATAATAATCTAGGTTTTAAAACAGAAGTAAGTTTTATTAAACAACTAAAAGCAAAGTCCAGTGGAAATGCAGTAATTAGTAAGTATCATTAGGGAGAACAGGAATCAAAAGAGATTTCATGGAGAAGGCCTAAGTGGGGCCTTGATGAATATGTCAAAGAGGCTAGGGTAGAGAAGAAGACATTTTATCAACAATATGGATAAAGACAAGGAGACACAAAAGTGCTTGAGACAAAGGTCAAGTGTTGGCATGTGTTTGGAGAGATGGTTGGGAAGATGCATTGAGGCTGGGTTGTTGAGGGCTATGAAGGCATGCTCAGAAATTGAGACCTTCTCCCACAGGCCCAAGAGACACTGAAAGTTCAGCAGTGGACTGACAAGTTGTGACAGTGTTTTGGAAAGATAACTCAGGTGACAAGGGGATTGGACCATCAGGCAGCTAAAAACAGACTGGCCAGTTGGGAGGCTATTATTATATTTCAGAAAAAAGATTAGGGCTCAAACTAGGACAGTGGCAAAGGAAATAAAAGAAGGGGAAGGGAAGAGATATTGGTGTCATCAGTCGGCTGCACAGACGGATGGAAGGGAAAATGAAAGATGATTTCAGGGTTTCAGCGGAGAGGCTGGAGGATTGTGCTCCACTAACTCACACAAGGAAAAGGAAGAGGGGCAGTTTTGGCAAAGAAAACATGAGACAGTTTCATCCAGTGAGTGGCAGCTAGCATCCTCTGGACATATTCAGGAGGCAGCCGGGAATTTGAACTCAAGACAGAAGATAGGGATTCACTCCAGTTACGAGGCTGCATGAAAAAGGATGCAGAATTGAGAGTCTCTATGTATGCAGGATGTTACAGATGGACTTTTCAGAAGCAGGTTTTACTTATAAATAATACGAGACACGTAAAGTTGGAGTTGCCCCTACCAGAATGCCTTTTCTGGTAGCCAGTGTTGCTCTCACAGCATATGGTGAGCAGAGCATGCAAAAGGGTCTGGCACATGATGTCTTCATTTGAAGGCAGAGTTATAAATGGCTCTCCTAAACCTGGACTTTGGACCTCTCCAGTCACTTTTTTTAACTTTCTCGGGTTCCCACCCTCATGCCCTTATTTTTGTCATCTGTGTTTTATGTATTCATATTATTAGCTCCAGACTATGACTTTGAATTCTTTCTTTCTGCCTCTGTGTCACAGAATATACCCTCAAAACACCATGTGACTTCATTTCAAGCCAACCTATAGGCAATGATAACTTCAGAATTTCTAAATAAGAAGAGCTTAAGACCATCAGTGTACTTGGAATGAGAGGTCAGAAGACTTATTTTGAAACTTCGATTTGCATATTAAGATCTCTTTTTATTTGCATTATTACAGTAATAAAACGTTCTAAAAATACATTTATTCATGTTTTGTGTACTTTGTCCTTTTTTTGTAATTATAACTGGTGCTATTATTTAAGGGGGGCAATGTATTAGTTTTCTATGGCTGCTGTAACAATTTGGCACAAATTGGGTGATTTAAACACATTTATCTTCTCATAGTTCAAGAGGCCAGAAGTTAAAAATCAGTATCACTGAGCTGAAATCAAGACATCAGCAGGGCCACATTCTTGTTGGAACCCTAAGAGAGAATCCATTTCTTGAATGTTCCAGCTGTCAGCATTCCTTGGCTTGTGGCTGCTTCTCTCTACTATCTGCC
This sequence comes from Galeopterus variegatus, assembly GCF_000696425.1. Taxonomy (NCBI): domain Eukaryota; kingdom Metazoa; phylum Chordata; class Mammalia; order Dermoptera; family Cynocephalidae; genus Galeopterus; species Galeopterus variegatus. The sequence continues at coordinate 366,236 of NW_007727309.1, forward strand.
TTCATCTTCATGTCATCTTCTCCTCTATGTGTGTGTGCATGGGGATTCACCTTCTGCTTCACTCTTACAATGATCCTTTTGATGGTATTTAGGGCCTACCCAGATAATTCAGGATTATCCCCTCATCTCAAGATCCTTAAATTAATCACACTTGCAAAAAACCTTTTTCCAAATAAGGCAAAACTTAAGGAATCAAGGCACTATCTTTGGGGGACATTTTTCAACCTACTACAGGTGGCCTAATTCACTCTCTCAAGCCAACATGGTGACATTCCCAGCTAGTACCCCCTTGTCAGATCCTGAATGTTAAGATGCTAGCTTACATGTGAACTTTAATTTAAAGAGGAGCTGGCCTTTGATATCAATGTTGGTCTAAACTCATTCTTCACAGTCTTCAAAACATTCCTATTACTACATGATGGATCTCATATGACACCTGCCACTTTTGAAAGTAGTAACCTTGAATTTTGATCAAGTATTAGAATGGTGATTTAAACACATTTATCTTCTCATAGTTCAAGAGGCCAGAAGTTAAAAATCAGTATCACTGAGCTGAAATCAAGACATCAGCAGGGCCACATTCTTGTTGGAACCCTAAGAGAGAATCCATTTCTTGAATCTGGTGGCTGTCAGCATTCCTTGGCTTGTGGCTGCTTCTCTCTACTATCTGCCTTCATCTTCATGTCATCTTCTCCTCTATGTGTGTGTGCATGGGGATTCACCTTCTGCTTCACTCTTACAATGATCCTTTTAATGGTATTTAGGGCCTACCCAGATAATTCAGGATTATCCCCTCATCTCAAGATCCTTAAATTAATCACACTTGCAAAAAACCTTTTTCCAAATAAGGCAAAACTTAAGGAATCAAGGCACTATCTTTGGGGGACATTTTTCAACCTACTACAGGTGGCCTAATTCACTCTCTCAAGCCAACATGGTGACATTCCCAGCTAGTACCCCCTTGTCAGATCCTGAATGTTAAGATGCTAGCTTACATGTGAACTTTAATTTAAAGAGGAGCTGGCCTTTGATATCAATGTTGGTCTAAACTCATTCTTCACAGTCTTCAAAACATTCCTATTACTACATGATGGATCTCATATGACACCTGCCACTTTTGAAAGTAGTAACCTTGAATTTTGATCAAGTATTAGAATACTTTCATAAGAATACTGCATAATGGTGTGACATATGGACTTAATATTATAACAAGCCTAAGATCATCAATTCTCACTGGTGACACTATGATGAAATCAATGTTGTAGGCCACGAAATATGCAACCTGGCAAAAAGTGACAGCAATTAGAAAACTATTAAAATGAAATGCGTAATATAAACTCCGTGCTGAGACATAATATCCATGCAAAAATAAAGATATATATTGGTATAATAGTTGATAGTAATAAAATACCATGGTAGTTAATGTTTTTAATCACTTAAAAGGGAGTTGGTGGCATAGAAGATCTAACTGGGTAATTCAACATTTAATTAAATTAGATATGCCAAATTTTCCATCATTTGGTTGAAGCAACTTTAGAAAAATATTACAATTAGACTGTACTTGCCAGACACATTCTAAATTATTGTTAGTTACCTGCTGACTAAGGAAGCCAAACATTTCCCAACACCCAAACCACAAAGTGGAGAGCCAATGGGCCAATAATTGGGCTCCCCATGAGTTCTGGAATGATAAGTTATCACACTTTTAAGGAATAAATGGAAAAATAGTTAGGGATCCATACCTGGTCTTTGAGGAGAGGAATAATATATGCAAGTGTAAAACTTCTAAATGAAAGCAAGAAGATTGCAGCTTGGATGTTTTGAACATCTAGATGCTTAATATACATCAAATAGCTAAGAGGATTAACTGAAACTTTTTACTTTTTAATCTGCTCATTTTCAAGTCAAAAATAATGATGCATTTTAGCAGGCTGTGTTGGCTATTTCTAATTTATTAAGAAGCTACATCTTCCCTCTCACCTGTGGAGCCAGGCTCTGTTATTTATAAGCCCTATTCATACATATCTCCACATATATCACTATATATATAACTAATAAACCTGTGTATTCAGCAGAGGAAGATCTCATTTATTTTGCTGAAGGTTTAAACCATGTTTGAGCATTGAGGAGCTCCTTGCACATTTCTGCAAACCTAAAACAAAATTTTTAAAAGATAACGTGACTAAGCCAAGAAATCATGTAATATTTAAAACTAGTATTTCAAATTACATACCATGGTGACTCATGTAAGTTGGGCTTGGACACTTACCCTCACATGCACTTATGAAAATTATATTGATAGTATTTTTGTTCAGAAGACATAATAAAATATATTTTATTACATTCTTAAAATTAATCTCATTCATTTCCTTTTAATTTTTAAATGTGACTATAAGGAAATAGAAGACAGTGCTGAGCTAGAGTGTCAGCTAGGTGAAGATGGGTATTAATGAGGGTCTTAGATCAATGGAACATGATATCACCTCAGTAACTGGAATCTTGGTCTGACAAGAGAAGCAGAGATGTTGATCGAGGGAGATAAGTAAGTTGAATTATTGAGTTCCACAGGTCTAAGAGGAACCATCAGCAAGGCAGTTGAAGTGCCTCCCTGCACTGGAACAAGAAGACTTCATTGGTGAGGGTCAGTCATCAGCCTCTCCAAAAGGAAGTAAAGCTGGCCATTTCGTCATTATTTTATAATGCAGTTTATCAATTGTCAATTATTACATGAGATTAATTTTTTCTATAGGAGCAGGGAGAACTATTTTTAAAACATTTGGAAGGAAGTCCCAGTTGAACTGGGGCAGGCAACTGAGCAGGACATTCAAAGGGAAACTAGTAAAAACCTAAGAGCAGAAAGACTTCCTCCCAAATAGCCCTATTAGATCAGGGAAAAGAATGTAATCAGCAATGTAGAAGTTCCTCAGAATCCTCAGATGAGACATGTGCAGATGCTTTATAATCTTGTTCTTTTCTAGTCGTTTTCTTTCTGACTTACACCCTACCATGCCTTGGAGGACAACCGCCATGTGTGAAGTTTAAAGTTTTAAAGTTTAGTTGCTTTTGAGTTATGTGTATACAAAATACCTCTGGGCAATATGGAAAACCCATTCTTTTCCTGGTTTCATAACTCACAAGACAGCTGAGCAGATCCTCCTAAAATTTTCTCTTCCACCAACAAGTTTAAGCTAATGTCAAGCCCAGGAATTCTGAGGCTTTAAAGTCTAATTTTTCAAGGGATGCTTCTCTTCAACGGGGACTTTCTTCCAAAATGTTTTTAAAATACTTAGTTCTCCATGTTGCTATGGGAAAAAAAAATGAGTCTCATGCAATAATTGGCAATTGACATACTGCATTGTAAAATAATGTATATAATGGCTAGCTTCTTTTCCCAAATTGGTGTACAAAACTACAAAAGTGATAATCGATTTGACTTTTGACTTTAAGCCCAAGGTCCTGGACTTGAAGCATCAAAGATGTGAAAAATGCTATATAACAGAGTGGAAGGGAGGTTCAATAAACCTTAAATATTCTATGGTGAAAAGACTATCTATTAGGAAGATGAATTAAATGGGTAGAGCTCAAGAAGAGCTGGTCAGTGAATCCATTACATTCCCTCCCCACCCCAAGTACTCTTTAAATAAGGTGAATCAGTCTCACCACCTAGAATTTTTCCAAACTCCAGGCTATTGCTTTGGTATCATGTAGGTTTAATCAGAATTTTTCAACCGAGACTTTGAAGCTTTGTGTCCAGCTTTCTCAAGAAGCCATCGGGAATCTGGTCCAAGCATTTACTCAAAAAGGAATCAAAGAGTGGGCTTCCTTGTACTTACAATCAAATTCAAGAATAAGGTATTCTGGAAAGAATGCTGACTTGCAAGCCAAAAGACTGTGGGATCTGGTCTCATTTCTGCCTGTAATTAGCTGAGTGATCTAGAAACAATTTCACTCCCCCAGGCCTCAGTTTTCTGAGTTTTCTTTCTTTCTTTTTTTTTTTTTTTTTAGTTTTTGAGTTTTCTGATTTGTAAGAACAGGAGTCTAAATTTTGAATAATGCTGACTTGCAAGCCAAAAGACTGTGGGATCTGGTCTCATTTCTGCCTATAATTAGCTGAGTGATCTAGAAACAATTTCACTCCCCCAGGCCTCAGTTTTCTGAGTTTTCTTTCTTTCTTTTTTTTTTTTTTTAGTTTTTGAGTTTTCTGATTTGTAAGAACAGGAGTCTAAATTTTGAAAAAGTAAAATAATAATAACCTATATATTTACCAGCATAGAGTTATATCAAAAATAGGAATTATGAGTGATTTTTGTTTTTCTTACATTTGCTATTTCCAATAAATAAATAAATAAGAAAAAAGCAAAATATAAAATAAATGCAATAAATAATATAAAATTATGAGACCTTATTTTTTTTATTGTATGGGTGAGATGATTTCTCACTTATCTTTTAGGACTAGGGTCCCAAGTCTCAAATATACACAAAATAATGTGTATCATGTGAGAATGCTTGGACATCTGCCATCTAATTATCAACCAAACTGTCTTGTCTCCCAGCTTGCCATGACATCTGGATTGTAAATGTCATGACATTTAAGTCATGCAGCATTCCCGAATTGACACATCCTACATCCTGCCTTCGTCCCTAAGTTAAAAACCTGTAATTTTAAACAGAATTCCAGAGTGTACACAGAACTGGATCCCCTTTTACCAGCCACAGAAAATAGCTAATTTAGAAATTATAAGGGAATGTTGGTGTGTTGCCTGGGTTGACAAAGAAATAAAGAACCAAAACAAATCTGCTTAGAAACACACTACGTTGAGGGAGGTGCAGACCATGAGCTGATCTAAACAATTTTTTAAAAACTATATCTAATGAAAGATATTTGATAAGAGTTTTGTTGCCATTAGCAACTTCGAGTCAGTGAATAAATGATCCAGAAAATGTTGTGGAGGCAAGACTATAGTGAAGCTAGCTAGAGTCATATTTATAGTTTTAATTAATTGTATCAGAACATTGGGCCAGCTTCTGGCACATTATCAGAGCTAGCAGGCAAAGTAATGTCCTGTGCTGAAAATCACTTAGGGAAATAAGGACACAAGGATGAAGATTAACTTAGATGTTCTCATTTTTGCTATCTGTTACATATTGCAATAAAATTGTCTTCTCTTACAGGTTTTCCTTTTTTCTCTGACGATTATTCCATCAAAAAATAATCAGTTATCAAAAACAACCAGTAAACCAAATTTGGCCTTCATATAATATATGGCCAGTTCATTGTGTCAAGATAGGAATCTGTGAATTCAGCAATTTCCTACGGTTTGAGAAACTGCCTGCTCTCACACCTCTGCTCATGTTGAGTGAAAAAGAATTGTTGCAATCCTGCACGGAAATGGACCGACTTCATTACCACGTGCAGTAAAGGATTTAGCTGCACATTTTCTCTTCTTTGCCTAAGGAAAAACGATACCCCTGATAACCAAAGAGTTTAATGCCAACTAAATTATTTCTCCTTAAGAAAACCAAATTGTGAATCCACTTATGCATATTACATTTGATACAGAAAGGTTTTTGTATTGCTGGCTGTTAAATGGCAGATGGGTTTTATTTTCTTATTGTGCAATTCTTAGAATTAGTGGAAGGCCGGTATTTAATACACATTTTCTTTTAAAATTTATTGTCGTGGCTTTTATGAACACTGAGTCTGTCATTTCTCTCTTCCCTTTACCCCCGCCTCCAGTTTTTGCTTCTGCTGTTGCCATAAGAGACATCTGGGTTTAATTACTCACCCACTGCATATTCTGCAGTTTGGTCCCAGTAGTAAATTCGTGAGAAAGACTTAATTTTATCCAAGGTCAGGACCCTTATATGAAACGCTTATTTAACAGCTTATCCTGCTGATATTAATAACATCAAAATATGAATTTCAGCATTTTCTCTTATGCCTTAATAAGTCATTGATCTTTTTTACCTTTTTCATCAAACCATACAAATATGGTACGAAAATGATTAACAATATATGGGTTCAAACCCTGTCTCCAAAGTTTACCAACTATATGAACTGAGAGAAACTTCTTAAGCTTTTGTTCCTCAGTTTTCTCATACATAAGATGGAGACAAGAGAACCTTATTCATAGGCTTATTGTGGGAATTAAGTGAATTAACTATGTAAAAGTATATTAAACAGTCACAGACTCAAAAGTGCTTAACAGATGTAGCTATTATTATGGTGTCATTACTAATAAAAATTCACAAAAGACCCAGTTTTGAATCTAGGTAAGTTTCGTGTTCTATTACCTTTGACGATTTAAATTCCCACACAGTCCCTTCATTTATCCTTTAATAAAACAGGTTGCAAATTACATTTCCTCTTGCCTAACAGATGAGACTGTCCTTACTTATAAGCAGATGAGAAACAAGACAGAGTGGCACAGTTTAGGCCTACCAGGTAGGACCACGTCCATATATCCATTTGTAATTTCCCATTCTCATACCCTCCTCACCCACATATGCAAGAACCTGCATTTTTCTCTTAAAATAACTTAGTTACCAGATTGACTTTAGGGTAAACACTAAAGAGTTTATCGATGATAATGACTTTAGCTTGAGTTAATCCATCAGACCTAAAGAGGGATCCCAAGGACGTGATATGCAGTATAGATCCTTTATGGTAAAACCAGAGAGGCAGAGACAGAGTGAACAGTACACAGTATTCTCCATGCTCTGGAGGCAGAAATAGAGACAGAAAGTAAGAACAGGCCCCAAAATAGAAGATGACACATTTATTTATTTTGTAATTTTATACTTATAGGTGGAAATGATTGGGGAGGTGAAGGAAGAAGGAATAAAGGGATTATATCTAACTAATGCCAAAACATTGAAAATACTACGGAAAAGCCACAAAATCAGATACTTAAGGAATGTGGCTATAATAAAAGAAATAACAGAGAGGCTAACCTAGGCAATTTAGGGGATTAAAAATGACCACAACAAAAGGAAAATCAGAGAGAAAAGTAAAAACATTCTAATTTATCAAAAAAAAAAAAAAAGGGAAGGGGAAAAATAGGTTATTCAGGGGGCCAAATAGAAATATTTAATAAGTTCATATCCATTTTCTTGGCTAAGAGGAGTTTTATTTGTGTTTAAATGGTAACTTTCAATTTATAGCAGATTTAAAGAATGAGTAAGAACACATCATCCAAAAGAAACTGGAAAATACAATAATCAGTCCCTGATGGGATGTGTGGTTTAAAGAATGTTTTATTATTTACCATTCTGCATGACGCTTCTGTGAAATCTTTTAAATAAAAAATCTGAGGGAATGACTGAAACACAAGTAAAATCACAGCTCAGAATAAAGGCAGTTCTTTAAAGGCAGTTCTCTGTCTGTTTAACAATTGATGAGATGTCTCAGTCGTAGCTAATAGGTGCTTCAGCATTATTATAATTTGGGAAATTTCTGGAGAAGCAAACCAGGCAGAATCAGAAGTGACTGTGGCTTGCACTGTTCATTTGATATACTCTGCACAGTGGAGTCGAGATCTCAGAAAACATCGTTGTTTTTCTCTGCTCCAACCACAGAAACCACACTCCTTAGCCACCCACACACTGTCTTCCGATAGTAAGGAGATAAGTGACTGTGGCTTGCACTGTTCATTTGATATACTCTGCACAGTGGAGTCGAGATCTCAGAAAACATCGTTGTTTTTCTCTACTCCAACCACAGAAACCACACTCCTTAGCCACCCACACACTGTCTTCCGATAGTAAGGAGATTTTCATTCAATGTGTTTCTGAGTCGTATATTTTTCCAAAGAGAACATCAAATCAGAATGAGAGGGCAGGCACTGAGATCACTTTGCTAACCTTCCTTAGTGAGACATTTTACAGTCAAGGAAACTGACTTTCTTTTATGCAGAGATGAGACATCTGCCTAGGGCCAAATAGTTAATTTACCAACTGAGTCAGGGCTAATATTGCAGTCATTGGGGGATGACTGTGCACTTTTCTAAAGAATTTGCAGTAGTTTCCTTTAAATATTTTTCTAACCTGTGTGCATTCTAACTTATAAATAACTCATTCAGGAGCACATTTTTGAAATGAAACGGTTAATATTTACAACTCATTTTTGTGGTCATAAAATACCAGCAGTGTAACAGGATTCAGAGAAAAAAAAGTACTTGCTGCATAAATCTTCCTTAATTATTATAATGGACCTCTTCCCCCAATTTACCTTATAGAGGAAATCTAAATGCCAGACCTGATTCGCCAATGTATCTGGATGAGACAATTTATTTAAATCACCATAGTGACCAGCTGAGTTAATTCCCAAGTGTCTAGGGTGAAGTGATTCTAATTGGAAACCTCTATCAAGCGCTTGTCAATCTCTTCTAAAATGCAGCACACATAGAAAACGAGGGAGATGGGGGAGGCCTGCACGGTGGGAGGGGACTTGCCCAGGGACTATGATGACTCCGGGAGCCACTCAGCCAGCTCAAGGTCTACAGAGATTAATTTTATGCAACCTGGTGTGGATCACCAATGTTCCAAAGCACAAACTGGGAAACTCTGTCCTAGATTTCTGGGACCTTACCAAAAACACTATCCCTTCCACTGGAAAAAACAGGAGAAGCCATTCACCATCAATTGTCCTGCTGTTTTAATCTGGCTTCTTGCCTGGTTCATTAAAAACATGTGTGTGCCCGGCTTGGTTTTGTGCTTTTCCACCCAGGCCACTATTCCTCTTTCTTTTGTGGAAACAGGACGTTGTGGATCTTACCTGGCTACCCACCCCTGTCCAAGCCTAATTCCTTGCTTCTGGTTCACATAGATCATACCATTGTTCTGTCTGGCCCCGTCAGTTCATTTACCGCCTCAAATGAGGAGGATTACAAGCTTGGCTCTTTACACAGACTGCTTCTTAGAACCATGCCCTACTCTCATTTGAATCCAGTGTAGGTTCAGCACCTGATGTTTCCAAATAAAAGAAACAGGCCCCAAACACAATTCCCAGTACAGAGCCCATCACTATGCCTACTGCCTGGCAGAAGCCAGGGAAGGAAAAGAAGCCCCAAGCTGTTATTCTGACATTAAAACGGAAAGGGCTGTAGACCACACCTCCTTCAATCCCTCACTTAAGAGGAGAGTTGCTGAAAATTCTGAGAAGCAAAAAAGAATTTACCCAATATCTCTGTTGCAGAGATTGCTTGTTATCCCCAAATATCTAGTTTTTCCTCTTTTTTTCAGAAGTTGTCCTGCTGTTTTAATCTGGCTTCTTGCCTGGTTCATTAAAAACATGTGTGTGCCCGGCTTGGTTTTGTGCTTTTCCACCCAGGCCACTATTCCCCTTTCTTTTGTGGAAACAGGACGTTGTGGATCTTACCTGGCTACCCACCCCTGTCCAAGCCTAATTCCTTGCTTCTGGTTCACATAGATCATACCATTGTTCTGTCTGGCCCCGTCAGTTCATTTACCGCCTCAAAGGAGGAGGATTACAAGCTTGGCTCTTTACACAGACTGCTTCATAGAACCATGCCCCACTCTCATTTGAATCCAGTGTAGGTTCAGCACCTGATGTTTCCAAATAAAAGAAACAGGCC
>NW_007727309.1:375973-379729 GCF_000696425.1 Galeopterus variegatus
ACTCTCATTTGAATCCAGTGTAGGTTCAGCACCTGATGTTTCCAAATAAAAGAAACAGGCCCCAAACACAATTCCCAGTACAGAGCCCATCACTATGCCTACTGCCTGGCAGAAGCCAGGGAAGGAAAAGAAGCCCCAAGCTGTTATTCTGACATTAAAACGGAAAGGACTGTAGACCACACCTCCTTCAATCCCTCACTTAAGAGGAGAGTTGCTGAAAATTCTGAGAAGCAAAAAAGAATTTACCCAATATCTCTGTTGCAGAGATTGCTTGTTATCCCCAAATATCTAGTTTTTCCTCTTTTTTTCAGAAATTGAACATCCTGACTGATTTTAAGCAAGGTATATGGCTGTCCAGCTAGTGACTGTATTTTCTTGCATCTGGTTTTGCAGACAGGTGTGGCTTTACAAGATGTAAACAAGGTGCTGAGTGCTACTTCAGGGTCTAACCCTTAAACACAATAAGGCATTCTCTTCCTTTCCTCCCCTTTCCACTGATTGGAAAATAGAAAAGACTTGAATCCAGAGACAGAAACCACATGTTGGGAGTGAGAACATCACCATTAGTCCTAGACCACTAACCTCTGGATTATCACATAAGAACAATAAATAACCAAGGGCCTGCTTTATTAAGCCACTCTGCATTGATGGTGGGGAGGGAGTAGTTCTTTGTCATAGAGGCTGAGCCTTTACAATGACTAATACAGACACTCAGCGAAAATCAGTTCTTCTTTAGATGATGGCACTAGTGTCACTCACCATAGCAGTCTTGGGCATTTTGTCAAGGTGACAAGTGTTTTGAAATAAGTGTGACCCTCGAGGGAGTATGATCTACTTCAGTGCAGGAATAATCAGTATCCCCAGCACTTGGCATACAGTAGGTGCTCAATCAAAGCTCTAAATAACTGAATCAGTGCTACAATTTGGCACCTGGGGTTACAAATGCCACACCCCTTCCACTTTTCCTTTGTATCATCTACTTATCCTGTCAATGCAGTGCTAATTTCTCAGGAGACAAATGAGGAACTTACTTCCCCACTGTGAGATTAATTATTCCATGCCACTGCTAACTCCCGACCATATCAGTCTTTGACAGTGTGCAAAGATAAATGGCTAGGCAACCATTTGAAAGGAAATCATTATGGCACCTCTCCGCTCCGTGTTATCACATTCATATCAGCACGGGAGATAACTTTGAAACTGCTTGTACTGCACTGAGAACCAGTGTTTCGACTGGGGCCTGCGAGGATGAAAAAGTCTCCTCCTGCCTTCAAAGTCTTCCTGTCACAGTTTGCCTTTCAAAGTCACCCACTGCTCATGTAAAGGGCTGCCCTGGAAGAGGTGGGTACCACTGACCTTCCTCTCATGAAAGAAAGCAATCGGACCGGGGAGAGGGAGCTGTCTCCTGGCAGGAAAGAGATTTTTGGTAAGTGTGAGCAGGACTGGCTCTGTCAACCAGGACTTCCAGCCTGGTCCCATGCTGAAAATGTTGGAGCTGCCTACCACCTTGCTCACTGCAGGCTCTCCCCAAGTTGGGAGAAGGGTTCAGGGGCTTACAGTCCATCAACTAACTGGTCTGAATTTCAAACAGAGAAAGGCCCCACTTTGCTTCAAAAACCAGCCTATTTAATGAAGTCAATTTTGCTTCTAAGTTTTAAAGAAATACCTACCCAGTTAACATATCACAGGACTATTCTAGCTCTAAAGTGTGCTACCCTATAGCAGAGGTTGAGTCATGTAAAGCTTCAAAGGAACTCTACCCCCTGGCTTTGGGGAGAAGATGTTTCCCAGTTGAAGCCAGAAATTTGAGAAGAAATAGCCCACTTTTCCTGCAAAGGGGGGGCCTCACAGAATTTCAGTGTCTGAGTTGCACACAACTGGAATAAATTGCTTCCCTCATCTGGAGCTCTGGGGAGGTGACAGAAGGTTTCTAGCCTCAGATTGGGAGCTGATAAGCATTGCTCATAATCTTAAATTTCCTTTAAATTCTGGAGGAAAAAAAAAAAGAAATCCAAGATTTCTCTCACAATAGTTTCCTTTCAGGTCAAAGAGAAGAGTACAATATTTGCACAAAGGTTTTTTTGTTTGTTTGTTTTTTTTATTGCCATAAAACAGCAATAAGGAAAAATAAGGAAACAGGAGTCATCCATGGGAGATAAAGTAAAGCATAAGAAAAAAGAAATGAGACAGCAATTTCTTAGCCTCAAAGGTTAGACTGGCCAATATTTTTCTTATTGGGCATACATGGGGCTGCAACCTGAAAGAAACAAGTCATCTGGGCTGTGCATCTCCACCTTTATGTCATTCTGGGGCTGACAGCAAGTTCTCTTGCTACCCTGCTGTTGCAGCCACCGTCCCTTGCTCCTTGCCGAGATGCTGAAGTGACCCCAGGTGGCAACGCACCACTGGATAGCTCTTGAGAGGAGAACATATTTATTTCAGATACCCCAGCCTCAGCTTGATTAGTTAACAAGAGTGTTCTATGTATCAGATACTCATGGTTTCTCTAAAACTAGCTACTCACACACCACTGGTCTAGTTAAACTGCAGTTTACCAGAAGCCATCCAACTGAAGGTTTAAATAAGTAGACTTTGTTGTTATTGTAGTTTCATTCAGCACTTAGTACTCACAGAAAATAGTAAATGCCCAGAAAAGTTTATCAGAAATATATGTTAGGCAACAAATATCTAGAAATGCTGTAATATCAGTACAGATTTTGCTCAATGTTCTTTATTGCTGTGTGTTTATATAGCTAAATAATATCAGTAAAGAAAATAATACAAGCAGTATTTACTGGACATTGACAATTTGCCAGACACCGCGTTAAGCACTTTATGTAAATTATTTTTAATTTTCCCAGGGGTATAAATGGAGAAACAAGGTAACTTTGCCAAAGCTGCTTGGCTTCTCCTCTGTGTTCGAATTGGATATGTATAGGTCTGCTTGATCTACAGGCAGTCTCTTTCCCTTGTCATTTATCTCATGCATGATTACATGAAAGTCACAGTGATGAAACTGCTATACTACGTGAACCTGAATCTTAAGAGAACAACAAATTAATTTATTATATTTCAAAAGCCTAGGGAGTTTTTCGACAAGGGATTAAACAAAAGGCATTTATCCTCCTGAACTTTCAACATATTTTGTAACTTACATCTTGTTTTCCTGATCTAGAAACTGGAAAAATAATAATGTCATGCACGTAAAGCTCTCAGCTTTGTGTGTGGCACCTGGTAAGCATTCTATTCATGGAAGTAATAGTCATATCCAGTAGATAATGCAGATTAAGTAATCATGAAACCCTTCACTAGTACAGAGCAAACAACTTTTATTAGTCAATTAAAAGACAACTCTATGTACTTCAGATTATGGTCAGGGTACAAAGAGTTGCAAGTGGAGCATTTTACAAAAATTTTCTGCTAGTCAAATTGTTATTATACTGAAATGAAGTTATGTGAAAGCAGTCCTACAATCAAATATTCCTATCCAAACTGAGCATGTCAATTTTATGATAGAGAAACAACTCTAATATTTCCAAGGTAGTTAACACCCAGGTGCAGAAACTGAATCAGAGAAAAATATTTTAAGGCAAATCCTTGCTAGAGCCCTATATCTAAGCTGACTTTTCATTAAAATTTGCTCTTTTGAACAAACAAATTAGGCAACAAGAGAAAAAATTAGCTTAAGTGTCTGGTTTCTGAACTGCAGATGCAAGAGAGACAGAGGAGAGAGAGAGAGAGAGAGAGAGAGAGAGA
>NW_007727309.1:380346-382757 GCF_000696425.1 Galeopterus variegatus
GCAAAAAGTGCACCCAGATGTTAGAAAACAACTGCACTGCCAATTTTCCCTTCCAGAATCTCTGTCAAGAAACACCATAGAATTATGACTTTATAAATATGTTGTGATTGAGATCCAGTAACGAGAAGCTGGTGTTGTTTATTCATAAGCTATACCAGACCATTAGTGAGAACATAAGGCTGCTGACATTGCTTATTTCAACATTTCACTGAAATATCACAAAACGTGCCTGGGATATGCCACTTTTTCCCTAATCTCTTTGAATGGAACAGGGAAGTCATAGGAGAATCAGTATATAAGGTTAGAGCTGAACATGACCTAGCCCAGACCAACCTCCACAATGGCAATTTTGCTCAATGTTACTTAAATTAGTTAGTGGAGAGTAGGAAATGGAACTCAGGTCCCCAGTTTCAATCCTATAGCCCTTCTGTGAGGACACACACCCTTCCAACAGCCAACAGGAGCTGTAGCTAAAGCAGAACAAGACACAGGGATATGCTTGACCAAGAGAAAAAGGCAAGTAACACTGATGGTAGATTTCCTTGAGAAACTCCTGTAGTGTCAAGGTATGTCTAAATCTCACTTCCGCTAATGTGAACAAAGACAGCACCAAAGATTGAATGTCTTCCCAGCCCACTTGTCATTTTTGCCTTGTCTTATTTGCAAAATGAATATTGTCACACACGTGTCAATCTAAAATTCCCTCAGGAATTCCAGACCCCTTGGCCCACATCTTACGTTTGCTGTTTTTCAAGACCAAAACTAAATAGTCCTGAAAAGACTTTAAAACCGGGTTGATGTTTTCTCTTTGGTCTCTCAAACAGTTTTGCAGCTTCTGCCACTGGTGCTTGCCAGGTGATTCTTGAAGGGGTGGCAATGGGTACAGGTCATTGGGCTTCACTCCCTCGCCCCAGGCTCTCTACTCTTCAGTTTCTGTGTACACATCATAATCGGTCCTTCTCTCTGCTTCCTCATTTGGTCACCTTAGGACTCTGGTTAAATTCCTCTTTCCTCATTATTTTCTTAGACTTTTCTGGCCTTCATAGTATCATCAAATTCAGTACTGAATTTAAGCATGTCTGATGCTACTCAATGTTGGTACATGTGCTAGTCTATTACTAGATTCTAAATTTCTTCAGTAGACTTATAAGTGCCTCAAGGGCACAGCCATGTTATTGCTCTGCAGCTACTGTATAGCTTTGCCCAAGTACCATATACCATATAGCTGAGCTCTCTCATATAGCCAGAACTCAAAAATAAATGTTGATTGTTGTTCTCCATAGTGCTTAGAAGATAGAAGTCACAGTTTATACTTGTTAAGTATCTTCCACAGTACAGGGCAGGATACTGAGATTTACTTGATTTATATATTCCAGAGTTAAAGTGCATTTTAGGGTGTGTAGCACTGCCTATGGCCTCCACTCACTAGACCCCACTAGCCCTCCACATGCTCTTTCTCCCCCAATCGTAATAACCCAAACTGTCTCCCGACATTGCCAAAAGCCCCCTTGGGGCAGGGGAAATCACCCATGGTTGAGAACCACTGAATATATTACATTCGCAGCCATAACAGAAGTATTCACTGCAAAGGGTACGTTGTAAGTTTCCGCGATCTCCGTGGCTTAGTGTGATAGGATGCCACTAAAAATGTATCACAAACAGAGCTCAAACTCATTCTCACCCATGAGCCCATCAGCGTCATCTTTTTGGCAGACTGTTTGGGGCCACCTCTCTCTGGAAATGAGGTAAGGACCAGGTCAAATGTGTGTCAGCCTCCTTGTGCAAACCTGGCCAGGCTTAGCAATGTTTGTCAAGAGATGCATGAGAAACACCTCACTTTCTTTCATCTCTCAAGTAAAGCAGCAATCTAACAAGAAAGAGAAAAGTGTTTTGCTGAAAGAATATTCTTGTTTCCCTGAGCCTGGGAGATGTAGTGTGGAGTAGAATTTCATAGAACTTAACACTGGTCTTTTAGAAGGTGATTGAGATGGCATGGCCAGGGTGTTCATGGAATTCAAGGGCTAAAGCCCAACGTGGAGGCATCACTGTGGTCCTTTTCCCTGTCGGCTGCACGGATTGCTGTTCTTGCTGTGTTGGAAGATCCTGAGCGGAGAGAGGCAAGACTGGCTGCTTCTCACAGGTTCATGGAAGCCAGTGAGGAGATGAAAATGAGGATGCACTTCCTGAAAAGGTAAATGATCAATTCTTTCTTTTCTTTTTTCGTGACCGGTAAGGGGATCGCAACCCTTGGTGTGGCGTCGCCCGCACCACTCTCAGCCAGTGAGCACACCGGCCATCCCTATATAGGATCCGAACCCACGGTGGGAGCGTCGCTGCGCTCCCAGTGCCGCACTCTCCCGAGTGCGCCACGGGGTCAGCCCAACAATCAATTCTAAAGGTGGCCGTTTATC
>NW_007727309.1:383321-385242 GCF_000696425.1 Galeopterus variegatus
CTTCCTGAAAAGGTAAATGATCAATTCTTTCTTTTCTTTTTTCGTGACCGGTAAGGGGATCACAACCCTTGGTGTGGCGTCGCCCGCACCACTCTCAGCCAGTGAGTGCACCGGCCATCCCTATATAGGATCCGAACCCACGGTGGGAGCGTCGCTGCGCTCCCAGTGCCACACTCTCCCGAGTGCGCCACGGGGTCAGCCCAACAATCAATTCTAAAGGTGGCCGTTTATCACACAGCTGCAGAGGGGCACAGAAGACTCAGGGCGCACTTTTAGGTGGTGATTCATGGCCGCCTCTGATATTTCCCTCGTCTCCTTTACACACTCACAAAAGAGTTAGAATGGAGACTTGGCAAAAGAGAAAGCAAAGGGGAAGGAGGAATAAAAACTCTGTTCAGGTTATTGATGGAGCGGACTCGAATTTCATGAATCTTCACATTCTGCTCTCGGCATGAGCAATTGCTTATCTGAGATGCTAGATGCACCCAACCACTTGAGTGAAATCTAGACAAGGAGGCTGGCCAGGAGCCTTAGGGTTCAGTAGCTGGGCCTGAGCAAGTGCCAGAGAGGGGAAGGGAATGTATAAGAGGAAAAGTCTGTCTTGTGTCTATTGCTCCCCCATTCTGACTTCCACTCGCATTTCGATCCTCTGTGTCTTCATTTCCATCTCTCTTCAATCAGGCTCTCAGAAGTCACAAAGCTTCCAGTTGTAAAAATGAAGATCCATATCTACTTATAAAGGTAGGATTTTTTTTTTTTTGTCATTTTTGTGACCGGTAAGGGGATTGCAACCCTTGGCTTGGTGTCGCCCGCACGCACCAGCCATCCCTAAATAGGATCTGAACCCCCGACGGGAGCACTGCTGCGCTCCCAGCGCTGCACTCTCCCGAGTGAGCCACGGGGTTGGCCCTAAAGGTAGGATATTTTGAAGTGTTTCTCTCTGATATGCACTCACACATATCTCAGGTTTCCTAGACTCCTGCTGCTCCTTGTACACTGCAGTATCTTCCCAATGTGATGGGCAAGGGTGGGCAGAACAGATTAAAATACACACAAATAACTGAATAAACCCCATTCAAGGCCATGATTGTTAGAGATAACCACATGCATTCCTTAATTTCAAAACTTCAAGGGAAGAGAACTGACATTAATTTCAGGTTATTTTGTTATACTTTACCCATCCATCCATACATCTGTTCATTTATTTCTTTTTTACTCAAAAAATATATTGAATGCCTCTTATGGGGCAGGCACAAGTCTAAGTACCTGCCCAAATGAATCCTAAAAAATCTATTAGCACAGGCAGATGTGAAAAGACAACATAGTGGAAGTAAGTAGGATGATGNCATCCATCCATACATCTGTTCATTTATTTCTTTTTTACTCAAAAAATATATTGAATGCCTCCTATGGGGCAGGCACAAGTCTAAGTACCTGCCCAAATGAATCCTAAAAATCTATTAGCACAGGCAGATGTGAAAAGACAACATAGTGGAAGTAAGTAGGATGATGATAAGCCCCATTGACCATGGAAACATGTGGGAGAGGCACCTGGACCCCAAATGAAATCCCCAAAGAGGTAAAATGTGACATGGTTTTTTTTAGGAAGAGTATGAGCTAGCCAGAAACAAAGCGTGGGAGACCGGAGTGGAGAGTGGGTCCTCAGCAGGAGGACCAATGTGTTCACACATTTGTACAAGCATGAAAGTAAGTTCATTTGGAAAAACACAAGCAAGGTAGCATGGCTAGGGCCGGCCCGGTGGCGCACTGGATAGTGCGCCGCTTGGGAAGNTGAGCGAGGCGCGGGAGCAACACCGAGGGTTGCGATCCCGTTGCCGGTCCCCGGTCCGGTGGGCAACGCTGAGGGTTGCGATCTGTTGCTGGACACGGAAAAAGACAAAAGACAAAAAAAAAAAAAAAA
>NW_007727309.1:386242-391319 GCF_000696425.1 Galeopterus variegatus
CAAAAAAAAAAAAAAAAAAAAAGGTAGCATGGCTAGAGCATTGTGAAAGAGGGGTGGGGCAATATGAGTTGGAACCAGACAGACAGGCACAAAGGCATAAACCGTGTCATCCTAAAGAGATTAGATTTTATCCTGAATGCAATGGGATGGTTTAATCATACATGCAGTGCAAAAAGTTATCCTGACTGCATTGTGGAAATTATTGAAAATAGACAAAATCGGAATTTAAGAAATCATTTATGAACCACTAAAGTAAACAAGTAAGGCAATGGCAGTGATGATAGAGAGGAGGGGTGGATTTAGTATCTATTCATTAGAAAAAATGAGAAATCAAGACTCATGTAAACTTTTCATCAATCCTATAACATAGATATTAATACCCACTTTATGCATGAGGCTTATCATGGTTAAATAACTTGCTAAAGGTCATAACACAATAAACCAGCAGAGATGTTATAAAACCTGTGATGTCTGACTCCAAAGACTATTTTCTCCTCGCTGAACAGAACATAATTTATCTTTCTATGGAGTTCTTAGAATGTGTTAAGTCCTAGGGATTAAAAGCGTGCAAGATCTGCTTCTTGGCAACAAGTTGCTCAGAACTGGGTAAACTAATAAAGACTTCACACTACCATACCCTGCCTCTTGCTTTAATCCAAGCTTTGTGTTGTGGGATAGCTCGTTCATAATCTAATAAGTCCCATAGTCAAGAAAAGAAATCCAGGTACAGAGTTTGTAATTTTCCCTCCTTTGATTTCATCCTGTTACCTAAGTAATCCTTCTCTCTGTCGTGGCCTGTACTTTTGAATATCTATAGCCCATAATGTCATTTCCTCTGAGTTGTCACTTAGCCAAGCTCTATGTACTCAGCTTCTTTAATCTTTCCCTGTAAGTCATTCCTTCAGTTTCCTTAATCATTCCTGTGGCTTCTGTCTGGCCTACCTCCAATTTGTGTACATCTTGAAAGATCCTATGGAATCAAAAGACACAGTGCACTTATTAATAATTCTACTTATACATTATGTATTTTTACCATTTCCAACCCCCTTTTTATTACTTGGGAATTTCCACATAAAAATAACCTTACATGTCTTAAGAAGCCTGTCTACTCCAACAGTTCATTTCCCCAAGGAGCCTCACACACCGTCAACTTTTTTTTTATCCCAAAACATAATGATGTTGAAGGAGAGGAAACAGTAAGCATGATTAACATACTCCTAGGCAGTAATGGTCTGTTTCTGGAATTAGTTGGATAGTACGATTTTATTTTTTGTTGTTCTTTTAAAGCTAAAAGGAGGATGTAGGAAGAATAAAAATAAAATTTATCTGCAAGATGTTTCTAAATGGAATGCATTTATGACATTCTTATAGGGCTTATTTGCAGCTCTTTAAAAATAATTGACTATCTAATTAGAGAGATAGATCACATTGGTATAGAACACATTTACAGATAAATACTGCTTTTACAGCCTCCATTATCATAGATATAGAAGCGTACAGAGCAAAACTTACTCAGTATTTTAACTCTTGGGTTTTCTCTCTATATACATATTTTTCAAAATGTAGCCTCAAACATACTCCCTACTTTTATCATTTATTTATTTTATTATTATTGAAAAGCTCCCAACTTTTACCATTTATTTATTTTAATATTATTCCTTGATTTTCTAAAGACAGGGATTTCCATGGTACACAAACACACACAAAGTAATCACCATTCTGAAGAATTCTTTCTCTCTAGTCGGTTGGTTGAAAAATTCTGGTAATACTGAGAGTACAATCATTTGAATTTTCTTTATTTTTGGCCAATTTATTTGTGGCCTATTCATATCTGCTTGATGTACCTCAATGAGAAGGAAGACTTGGAAATAAACTATAATGGAAGTGGTCTATGATGAAGTCATTGTAGACTTGCCTGGCAGCATAGCTGGGTTCTCCAGAGGTTCTGGTGTTAAATCGCCAGCCTAGCCATGGATTGGTTCGAAAGTGGCTAAGGTCCTTAAACTCCCTGCTGCAATCTGCATGTCTGAAAACTATGAAGTGTGCATAGATGTTCATCACAACAAGTAGACCACTGTGAAGGCACTGAGAAAAGGACACGGAGTTGAACCCGGGAGAATGATGGGTAACTCCCCAAGGAGGCAGTATTTGAACTGAGACTTGAGGGGCTATTACTTTTCCAGGTACATTGGATAGGTAAAAGATTAATAACAACAGTAACAATAATAGCTAACATTTATTGAGTGCTTACTATGTACCAGCCACTATTCTAAGCATTTAAAATGTATAAACTCATTTTCTCTTCAAAAACCCTGTGGAACCAGTAATATTATTACCTTCATCTTACCAGTAAACAAGCATGCTCTCATGCATGTTATATATGCCCAAGTAGAAAGAACAACATGTCTAAAATTATAGCAGGGTGTGACTAGAATGCCAGGCACATGTGAAAAATACCAGCAGATGAAGAAAGCAAGAAAGACCGGGTGGGAACCTGTAGGGCCTTCCATGCATGATTCTCCCTGGAAGATGGGATTATGGCTGGAATTTACTTCATTGTGATTTTCTCTAAGATTTGTAGGTATTACTTAGAAAGTAAAATCAATGAGAGTATAAAATCCAGAAAATCTTAGCATGAAGGAAAGAAAGAGAATGTTCTCATCTGGGAACAGTAGGTGGCTTATGGAAGGAATAGGGACCATGTGCGTAGAAGGTGGCTTTCCTTTATTTTAATTTTGCTTTCAAAATGGGAAAGTGCTGGATATATTCTAGCATGAAGGAAAGAAAGAGAATGTTCTCATCTGGGAACAGTAGGTGGCTTATGGAAGGAATAGGGACCATGTGCATAGAAGGTGGCTTTCCTTTATTTTAATTTTGCTTTCAAAATGGGAAAGTGCTGGATATATTCATAGGCTGAATGGATGATATTAATGGCACCAATGGAAAATGTGGACATTAAGTGATGTCCAAAAGCTTAGAAGAGACCAAGGTAAAGGAATAATGAGCACAAGATTTTGAATTCAAACAAAAGGATGCGGGGATTCCCCTAAAGTGAGGACTGATGTGGGTAAACATAGAGGTACAGAAACTCATGATTGCTAAAGATTTTTTTATGAAAGAAAGTAACATTTGAAACCCAATGGTACAGAAGAAGGAAAGGAGACTGATTTGAAAAATTGAAATGGGTGCCGATCAAGAGTTAGAGGGGAGATGGTGGGGTGACTGATCAAGGACAGGACAGGTTTCTAGGACAGGAGTGAAGAAGGCAACATCGCAGTTGGGTGAGGGGCAGAAAACATTTGGAATGATCTGTAATAAACACAACAGAGGAAGGAGCTGAGGGCAAGGATGAAAGGCGATTTATAGATCAATGGGAAACTTGTTGAAACAGGAAGACAACTGTATTTAAGTATAAGAATTGAAAGTCACGGTCAATGAGTGAGATATAAGGGTTTATAGTGTCAGAGATTTAGCAGTTCAGGGAAAGGACGAGACACAGAGTGGGGCATCAAGCTTGGTGGTTGCAGAGGGGGGGTCTGGTTGCTGTCCCAGATCAAGCCACTGTCATCTTTCAGCTGAACTGAAGCAACAGTCACGCACAGGCCTCTCTACCTTGTCTCCTGTTCCTTTACAGACTTTTCTCAACCTGGCAAACCAAGTGTGATCTTTAAAAAGCATAAATTGCATCATGTCACGCCACTACTTAATACATTCTAATAGTTTGCCATTGCCTTTAATAAAATCCAAACTACTTTCCACAGCCTAACATGCCCTGCATGATGCAGCTGCTGTCTTCCTTTCAGACCTAACCTCATTCCAGATTTTTCCCTGCTCCAGCAATATTCGTCTTCTTTCAAATGACCCCGACGTGTTCCATCCTGAGGGCCTGTACACGAATCATTCCATCTCTTGTAAATGTTCTTCCCCCAGGCTTTGCAGATCTGACGTTTCTTGTCATGCTGGTCTCAGCTTAAGTGTTTCCTCCTTAGAGAGACCATCCCATCAATCACCCTTTGAAGCATCCTCCTGCCTTATTTCCTTGATAGCACTTGTCCTGTGCTTACTATATTCTCTTGCTAATTTATTTATTGGCAGTCTCCACCCCCACCCCCATAATGTATGTTCCATGAGAACTAGAATCGGTTAATGATTCCATTGTGCTTGGAGCCTCAGAGTCTAGAAAGGGGCTTGGTCCATGGCAGGAATCACCCCGCCCTCCCCATCAATATTTGTCAAATGAATGGGCTGAGAGGCTGGGGCATTTGAAGGATGGTCCACTCTTTTGGATTCTGAGCCAAACCCTTCATTTTACAGGCAAAAGTTTAATCATGAAAGAGGCTATGAGTCAAGATAAGAAGGATTAGGAAATGATCAATGAGCCATAGTGAGAAAACATAAATCCAAGATAAAAAAGAGCACTACAGTGCCTGGGTACCTTAAACTTGGTGATGACATCATAAATATTCATCTAGAAAGTCCATGGAGCATTATTTGCAGAAGCTGTATTACTGAGAGACATTTATAATTTAAAGTGCAAACATTTTACAGTCTTGGAATTAAACTGCATTACTTTCTTCTGATTTGCAGAGGGTTCAGAGATAAAAGTGCAAAGTGATAAAATAAAAGCCTTGACTTTCCATCCAATCTCTTTCTAATCTCTTTTCCTGAAGCTGTCTGGATGATCTTAATACAAATGCAGTTTTAAGAACAGAAAACAAATTGAGATTTGAGTCTGAGAAGGAAGTGTGAAAGAATTAACAGAGGAGCCAGTTCCATTTCTAAGTTGGTTGGACCACATTGCTGTTTTGTTAGTGGTGGTGGTGGGTATACCTCCATCAAGAAGGCAGAGAGTAAGTGTCCTTCTGGAGTCTGCATGGAAGTCGAAGCTTTTAGGACCAGGACCTGGACTGAACCTAATAAATGCCTTTTGCCAAATTAAATACTTTTCAATACTTCTTCAAAGCAGTAGTCCCATCACCAAGAGAAGACTCCATTTACATGGTGATTATGACACAGAAGAAATAAGCCATCTCCCCACACCAAGAAGAATCTGCTAAGAAAGTCTTGTGTGCTGAAA
>NW_007727309.1:392578-397992 GCF_000696425.1 Galeopterus variegatus
CTCCAGTTTCCACCAAGAAAAAAAGACCAAAGTAAGGCATGAGAAAATAGAAGAAGAATCAGAAATTTTCAAATTACCAATTTCTAGTAACCATCGTTCTACTGAAGAAACAAGCAAGTGAAATACAGAATGACTTTAAAGTCTGGAAACTTAGACAAGTGTAAATACTTAATGGTTTCTCAATATTACTATATATGACCGGTCCCATGACATTATTGGCATGACATTCATGACAATTATATGATCTGTTCAAAGTGTCGTTCCTCATCAGCAAACAGGTATTGCACAACATTGTGATGTGATATATCAACACAATTCCATTAGTCCTTGCACATGTGTCTGTGAGACATTGCCTTAGGTGATTTGTGTCTCTAATTTTCCCTGAGGAAAGCTGTACCTTTGACGTACCACAGAGGCAGTAATCAAGAGGGTTCAGATTGGGAGAGCATGCAGCCCATTCCACACGACCATGCCATCCAATTCAGTTTTTGAAACTTTCATACAACTAGTCCCACATCCCTTTGGTGTAATAATGGATTGGTCCCTCTTTGAGTGGCCTTTCTGTAGCCCTTCAGGTATGGGCATTAACTGATCACTTAATATGGTCAATCTGATATGTTTCCAGATGTTAGAGTCAATGTTGCTTTCAAAGGCAGAGGAACATGATATAGTATGATCCCTACAGCAGTCCTTAGCATAGGCTGTTCCCTTTGGTTGCAACACTTTTCCTTGTCTTCTTTTGCCTATTTAACTTCTCATCCTGCACAGAACAGCTCTAACACTGCTACCTCAAGAAAGTCTTCCTAGATCAGAACACTAGCTCAGGTCCTTTTCTGCTTTCCTAGAAGCCTATCCTCCTCAGTCACACTTTGTCATGATTGTGATTAAATATATATTTGTGAAATAGGTTTGTTCCATGGCTTCCTCCTATGGCACAAATTCCACGAAGACAGCAGTATGTACTTGTTTCATTTACTCATTCCTCCATCTCCATCCAGATCCTTCCATGCAGCAGGCAGCAGTCATTAAATGTTCATTGGCCAAATAATCCTCCCCTTTCAATTCCCTTCCACCACCACAAATTCACATTAGGTACTACATAAAACTTTTTTTCAAATGGTGCAAAAACTGCAGAACCCTTTTTTCAAATGGTGCCCCTGTCTTGCAAGCAAACCCAAAATATAGGTTTGCCAGCATCCCCACAGTGCTACAAAGAAAAAATACTTGCACCCACCATCTGGGTCTCTCCCTCCTCAGGGAGTTTTGCAGCAGGCTGGGAGATCTGGCTGGGGCCTTATTCACTTGTCAAATCATTCCCTTGGCCTCATTTACTGGGCTCTTGAGGACAAAACATGATTTAACAGTGCCAGACATGACAAAGCCATCTCTGATATTTTCCAACACAATCGCCTTTCATTGTACAGTGCAAAGGAAAATGCCTCTTGAATTTAAAAAGGATGCTGAGATGAAGAAAATGTTTACCAGAGAGGAAAGAAGAAAACTATCTTACAAAAATACCTAATTTGATGAGGCGGAAAACAAAAGAATGTAGCTCACTGAAAATGAGGGGGAGAGAGAGAGAAAAACAGAAATGCTTTGATTTCCTTTTTAGTTATGACATGATTGGTACTGTTTTTTGTGATTTCTATTTCCCTGTTAATATGTAATCAGCCTATGCTGATTACAACATAACAAAAGTAGGTTGTCTAGACTTTCACCCCAAATCCCCCAAATTAAAAAACATGAATCTTCCTGTAGCTACTGGAGTCAAAAAGAACATTTTATAGGTGTTTTCTGTATGGTTGTATGGTATTTTTAGTATGGCTTTGGAAGTGAATTTTTCTATTTATTCTCTTTCTTCTTCAAATATTTTGATTTACTTTAGAGCCTCCAACAATCTCTGTTTTCTGGTTAGTAATGTTAATAGAAATAGTCCTGGGAACAACTTCAGCATCTTCACTCAAATTTCCCCTGTACCCTTCTATTTGTGATTTTCTCACAAGTCTCTGCTTCAATGAGTGTAACTTTAGGCTCACACTTAGTGTAATTACTTAATCAAATCCTATTCTGTGTGTGTGTGTATCTCCAACATTAATTTACTGAATTTTTTTTTGGGGGGGGCAATCTGTGTTCCTCTTGAGGGGAAGGAAATATGTGAGAGTAATTCTTTTTCTATAGCACATATCAACTCGTGCATATAAAGCAAAGTTAATAAATATGTTACAGTAATAGAGCTGAGAGCCAAATGAACAGACTTTATTGCCAAACACTGCATGATGGAATCCAGTGACATGCAAACTCACTGACTGACATTTTGTAGCATAAGAACTCCAAAGTGACAATCCTAGTCTTTGCCCCTCTTGAAAATATAAGCATCTGGTGTGAAGCAGAAGAGAAAACGTATGCTCATTTCTGGATGCAAAAAAATTCAAGGCAATTATACACATTATTTAATTTGTGTTCTTTCTAGGTGGATAGGGAACAAGCATTATGGTAAAAGTGACAAAATAAATAGAGGCTCCTAAGGGAGCACAAGAAAAAGTTGAAAGTTTTGCCTCAGAGAGAGTTGGTGGTGCTATAATTCTTATTGGAATTGTGTGCTGATAGCAAGTTTTAGTAAATATATAAAACATATAGAAATAACTCAAGACTCTACTATACCATGTTGTTACCCTCAAAACTTAATGCTTTTCTATAATTATAGTTATTCATCACATGGGTTTGTGTGTGTGTGTATGTGTGTTGTATGTGCTCAGTAATAGCTTAGCTGAACAAATTTTACCAAAATCCAGATGCCAACACAGGGCAGCTAATGGGCAATGAACTACAACTCTACCAGAGCACAAGGCTTAGAGGGCAGCAGTGCGTGCTCCTGAGACCTGAGCTGTAAATGCTACTTTGGGGTTCATTGAGAAGGAGTTCAGATTTCAGGGAAAAAAGAAGAAAAAAAGAAAAGGTGTATTCTGGGAATCAGATGACAAACTGGTATGTCAACAACCGCAACACTGATGACCAAAGACATTGGACAAATGCTATCAAATGTATTAGTGAATTTTATTTCCAACCTACAAGTTCCTTCCAGGAAAATTATTAATCCAGGGCAAGGATGGACTAAGACATTCTTCAGAGGAACAATATCTTGATGGTTTTACTTTTCTCCTACCCTCTCTCAGGAGGCTACAGGATGATAAACATCTTCAAATGAAGGAATAAAATTGGAAGGATGAAACTCAGGATTCAACATAAAAGTGAGGCTCAGGGATCTCCCAGAGTGAAGAGCAAGGGAGATTCAGGGTGACAGCTGTGAGGCAGGCCAGACAGTACCAAGCCCAGATGGGACAGGAGGACAGAAACCTCCAGCAGGGAGGCCTCCAAGAGAAAAACGGAAATGATAGACCACCTGTGTGTTTACCTTGAGAGGACTTTTATAGCTGTGTTCCCAGTAACACTAACAAGTGGTTAGAAAAATAAGCTAATGAGATAATGAGGGTATGCATTAACAAAGAGTTACAGAAAAAAGAAAATATAATCACAGCAGTAGAATGTTATGTCAGGGGCAGGCATATATTCTATTTTTTCACTGCTGTATCTTTAGTCTCTAGAATGGTGCTTAGCACACACTATGCACCCAGGGTATATTTGTGGAATAAATCAATTCATGTATGATCTTACATTGTTTCCAATAAGCAATATTACCAAATCATAATAATGTAAACTCTGAACACTGACTCCATCAAAATGGGATAGAATTTTACCGAGAAATTAGAGGGTGAGGAAGTGTTGGAGGGGTCAGGGTGAGTGAGAAAACTCAATTCTTTTATTCCAAAGTCAGAAATCCTTAGTTAACATGTGAAACTGAAAAAGTCAAGAAATAGAAATATAAGCATGTTGTTAGGAATATGGAGGAATTGGTCTGAAAAAGCACCGAAAAAGGGCTTCAAGTGTGGAATACGACTACAGGGCATGGTGAGAAAGAGATTTCTGTTTCTCTGTTGTTCTTTTTGTTTGCTTGTTTTCTTTAAGGCCTCATGATACTGTCTGAAGTTGGGTTTTCAGGAAACAGAGTCTGAGACCCAGTTTGGCGTAGGGCATGGTGAG
Source organism: Galeopterus variegatus (assembly GCF_000696425.1). Classification (NCBI taxonomy): domain Eukaryota; kingdom Metazoa; phylum Chordata; class Mammalia; order Dermoptera; family Cynocephalidae; genus Galeopterus; species Galeopterus variegatus. The sequence continues at coordinate 396,677 of NW_007727309.1, forward strand.
AAAGAGATTTCTGTTTCTCTGTTGTTCTTTTTGTTTGCTTGTTTTCTTTTAGGCCTCATGATACTGTCTGAAGTTGGGTTTTCAGGAAACAGAGTCTGAGACCCAGTTTGGCGCATGGGAAGTTTTGGAGTCTGGGAGGAGGGAGAGGGAATTTTCATGCAACAAAGACCTCAGCTGACCCCTGTGTCCACAGCAAATTCTCGAGCTGGGGGGCCCTTCCCAGGTGCCCAGACTCAAGACAAACAGCTGATTCTTTATATGTCACCTAGCCCCATCATCTATCACTCATTGGATATGGGCCACCCCCAGGAAGGGGCTCGACCTTGGGCAAATGGCTTCCATAGTCAAGGCCAGTTCTTGGTGCAGGACTCAACCAACACTCCTAAGCAGTTGAAGTTCTGGGCACCTTTGCCCTGAAGGGGAGATCTGGGTACTATTTGAGGTTTTAAATTATGTGGATGTATTATTTAGATAAAAATTAAATTAAAACATGAAATAATTCATATTTATTTTTTAAATGAAAAAAAAGTGGTTAAGCAATTTGCCCCTGTACATACAGCTTTGAGTGATGACACCAGGACTTGAAACCAGATTGGCCCATCTCTAAATCTCACCAGTTATGTGGAACTCATTCTCTGAGTTTTTTCCAATATAAACATTCCATGAAACTGTAATTAACATTGCAAACTTAGTCCTCGAGAACAAATATTTTCCAAATGTAATCACTTTATTGTAACATGGTTTACTGTTACCATCTTTTTAAGTCAAAACAGATATTGTTTTACATTTGAAATTGGTCTCTTTCTAGTAGAAATTAATCATCTTTTCTTTACAAATATAGACAGATTCTTCCTTTGCACCTGTTCTAGCAGATCAGTACGCTAAAACTTTTGTAAAAAACTGGCCTAAAAGTTAGTATGCTCATATTTAAAAAATATTTAAGAACACTATCAGTGTGTTCATTTAAGGCAGAAAAATATCTATTTTATTCTTTGTTTCCCCAAAGTCTGGCACTTATGAGGTACTCAATGTGTGTGGAATAGAATGTATGTTCCATAAGGAGAGAGGTTTTCTGTTTTGTTTACTGATGTCGCCCTAGTGCTTAGGACAATACCTGGCCCATACTAGGTACTCAATTAACTTAAATATTCACTAATTGAATTAAAAATCCAACTGAAACTGAAGTTACATGTAGGTGCCTTGCTCTAAATCCATTTCCTCAAACTCAACTTTGGAAGTACAGCATTTTCTAAATCAGACTGTAGTACTCTGCCTAGGCTAATGAATTTGCCATTTTATCAGTAGACACACATGCA
>NW_007727309.1:398740-417574 GCF_000696425.1 Galeopterus variegatus
TACGTAGAGAGAATTGTGTTTTTTTAAAAGGTGGCCTTTTCAAAAACTAGAAACCAACCAGGATAAGGAATTAATTATAGTATGAGAGTTACAAAGCAACAGACTTATTCTGTCCTGTTTTTTGCATAAGTGGTCAGGGATAACATTTGCATAAGTTATAGCATACTGATTCTTGCAGGCAGAGACTTGATAAAGACAAAAGAACACATGCAAAAATAAATGCCTATGGGGCAAAACACCAAATACACAGAATACACAGATGGAGGCATCTATTATGTTTGCCTTTAAAATGAAAGCAACAATAATAAAGCAAACAAACAGCCCCCCAAATAAAGAAAAACAACAACCACCCTATCCAGGCCAGTTCTCTTTAGTAAAAACTGTCGATTTCTCTCTTTGTCCTTGCTTATTTCTCCCTCGTAAAATCCACTTTCAAATGTCATCCCCTCCCCCTTGCCAATATATCAAGTATTCTCTAACAGGATAGATAGGGTAGTAAGGAACTAATAATGATAATAATAATAATGAGAAATGGCCCTAGAGATATATTTCATGTGTCTTGCTCGCCTTGTCTTTCTTCAGCAGAATAGCTTCCCAGTCAGTGGGGCATTAATCATGAGAACAGCAGCTCCGAGATAAAGGCCGGGTGAAATCTCATTGTGTATTATAGTATGAGTTGTGGGTGCATGAATATGTGTCTCTCTCAGTATATGGGAGGAGGAAGAGGAGAGGCAGAGCAGAAAAATTTGTCATTTTATATATTTACATTGCCCCAAATGGTCAGGACTGGTTCCCCATTGTTATTGCAGATTAAAATCATTCATGTCCTTCTGCTTTCATTGGAAGTCACCTCTCAGAAAGGGAGGTAAATATTAAGACAAGTTAAATTCTACCTTCTTTTTTTCCTCTGCCTTGGGGGTTTGCTGTAGGGTAAGGGATGGGACGAGGGGGCAGGTGGAACCAGGAGCATTACTGTCTGATGGGATACATTCTTGTTTGCTAATCCTTAGTTGGGTATCCACTCTTTTCTTTAGAAAATACTTTGAGTTAATAAAATTATCTGTTTTGAAGATCCCTGAACTAAGTTTGGGGAGACCATTTGGGAGAGATACGTAAACAGACACTTCAACTACTTACCAAAGAACTGTAAATATCTACTAGATACTTGTTCCATAAAGTGAGGTGTACATATCTGCAATGTGAAATCATCTGAGAGCTTGTGAGAAATGTGCAATCTCAGTTGCCACCCAAGACCTGAGTCAAAAACTGAGTGCTATTTCAATAAGACCACCCAGTTGATCTGTATATACTTTAAAGTTTAAGAAGCACTGTTTTCCATAATACATGCAAACACACATGAGCACCCCCACCCTTTACACATACACACACACGCAGGCACACATAACCAGATGGGGAGAGAGATAGAAGAGGTTGCATTATATATATAAGACAATGAAATTTCCATCAAGTAATTTTCCTAGTCCCCAGCAGATTAGAAAACCAAAGAGAAATTTACATTCTCCATTTAGCTAACAAAACTAGCTCTCTAGACAACCCAAGGCATTAATTAGAAGGTTTCAAAAGGCAAGGCTGTCATAACAGCCTTGGTATGTTTCTAATTTTTACAATCATTCAAACATGCACCATTAAGGTATGAAAACACACCCCACCCCTCCTACTGCCTTGTCAAAGACAGAAAGGAAATATCAGTCTTGAAGCCTGGCTAGTGATGACTGTTGCTTGAAGTCATTTCCACATCATATGATAAACATAAAGAAAGGGATGCATTACATTTAGAACAAATTCTTGGATCTCAATTTAAACTGAAATCATTGGTTCTTTTTGATGACTCAGGAGACATTTGTTAAGTAGTTTATCTTTTACATATCCTTTATCATTGTGTAGCCCTTCTACAGCTTTCAGCACAGAGGGGTACATGGAAAAAAAATCCTTATTTATGTTATTATTTTAATTAGATCAAAGACATTCTATTCATCTACCTCAGCCTAAGTCTTCCAATCTGTGAAATGGGCACATAGTTCTTGCAGCAACAATTTCAGAGCATCTCTGCTTGCTGTCTTCTCTTCTCTCCTTTTCTCAACTTTCCCTTCTCCCCTTCCTCCCTCTAATTTGTCTATTCATCCTTTCAACTGTTTCTGTGTTTGCAAGACATCATGCTAGATACTGTTAAAAAAAAGTTATTGTAGAGAATTAGGATTTATCCTTATACATTTTTGATGAGGAAAGAGCAGAGGTCCAAGGAAGCTAAGTGCATGTCAGAGGCCATAGGGCTAATTCACAACCGAATAAAAGATAAAATTTTAATGTAAAATGAATTCAGCAACTGTGACCTGGATTGTAATCCCATTTAAAGTAACAACAACAACAATAACTTTTTTAGTTTAGTCCCACTAGTTTAAACCCTTGACTTATGTTATCTTAACTTATCTTTGAAGTTGGTATTATAATCCCCGTATTTCAGATTATGAAATTAAGCTTCAAAGAGTAACCTAGTCAAAATCCCACAGCTAGAAAATGAAGGTGTGTCTAGAGTCACGGTCTTAAGCATGTCCCCACCCATGAGCTGTGTCCCCCAATGCCTGTTGCTGTGCATTCTTTCCTTCCTTCCAGGCTGCTCCCTCTCAGCCATCTTTGTATACCTTGAAAATGAATCATAGTGGCTCCCTCCTTTGCCTCTTTCCTCTGCAGATAAGCATTTGCTTAAATTACTTTCACTCGTTGAATACATTTTCTTCCTTTTCTTTAACAAACATTTTTGAGCCCCACTTTGTGGCAGGGACCACGCCAGGTCCTAAATGCCAAGTGATGAATTACATAGGTATCCTTCCTGTTCTCAATCTAACGTTTTCTCATAGTATCTTCCACCAATGTTATTTCAAAAGATCGTGAAGAATAGAGGTAACTATGGAGCCAATTAGATAACAAGGTCATGACCATAAGTAAATGGTGCCCACATAATATACTCAGCCATTAGAGAAAAGCAAAGGAGATGACTAAAAGCAGGGAAGAGACTCCCCCCTACCTCCCCACACACATAGCACCAAGTAAAAGAGCCTCAAGTTCATTTTCCCTTCATACCAATGAAGAGAAGCAGTGAGATGGGAAAGTCATTTTTATTTGCCTATGTTTGAAAGCAGGTTTTAAGATAATTAAGAATTAAGTTATTTGGGAAAGAAATAAGAAGTTGGAGAGGGGAAGTGGGCGATACTGCATTTCTAAAAGTGTTTTGAAAAGCTACAATAGCTGTTGTTAGTTCCTGGACTAATCTCTGCTAAAAGTAAGACTTGACAAATAAGTCCTAGAGAAAGGTTGGAGAGGGGAAGTGGGCGATACTGCATTTCTAAAAGTGTTTTGAAAAGCTACAATAGCTATTGTTAGTTCCTGGACTAATCTCTGCTAAAAGTAAGACTTGACAAATAAGTCCTAGAGAAAAGTAACGCAAGACCAGAGGCCAACCAGAACAACTCTGCTCACCAGAGACAAGGAGGGGTTCTGGAGCTCTCTCTGCTTCCGGCAAGGATTCAAGAGTAGCCAAACCAGGGAAGACCATGCCCACTGGTGAGCCTCACCAGGGAGCAGGATCTGGGAAGTGGGGGGCTTGGAACCAAGTGGATTGTTGCCTGTTCATACCTTTCAATCAATATTGACCGTAACTGTGTGCTAAAAACTGTTGTAGGCACTGTGCTACCATCATGCCTAAAAGAAAGCTCATGCCATCCTGAAACTCACATTTCTATAAATAGGAGCAAGTAACAAATAAATATGTGATATAATGTGAGGTGGTGATAAGAGCCATGAGAGGCAATGAAGCAGGAGAATGTGATAGAGCGTGCTATTTCATGAAGGATGGTCAAGGAGGTCCTCTCTGGAAGGCGCCATCTGAGGAGAAACCTGGATGAAGTGTGGGAGAGTGGTTCGCTGGCAAGAACTGCTTCAGGAAGAAGACAGGGCAAGTGCATGGCATGTTCAGCAGGGCTGGGACTATCAACAGAGCACACATTTAAAGTGCAGAATTTAAAATGGTGCCCCATTGCTCAGTTTTCAAGATAAGTAATATTGCATTGCAATATTTTAAAATCAACATAAATGCAGAAAACAAATCCACAAAAAACAAAATAACATTTTAAGTACAGATAGGATCTACCCCTGTGTTTGCTCAGCCCTGCCTCATGTGCTGCACCCTTGTTCTGGCCCTGTGTTCAAAAACATCAAGATGACCTGTGTGACTATAGCATTGTAGCAGGAGGAGATCCTTATGTCACATGGTAAGGACTGGCTTTATATTCGGCAGAGCAGTCTGTTAGGTAATCAGAAAAACCACCCTGAGCTTTAAAGACATTAGGCGGCATTCACTTGTCAGTAGCCAATAGCTGAACTCACTTCCAGCTGCTCAGATGCCTCAAAATAAGCTCCAGCACTTTATCAGGAGTTTGGGTGGAAATTCCACCTTATATATAGTACAACCTAATTAGAAGGGGATCTCTGTGACTTCTCCTGGGAACTAGCAGACTTCCAGCCCCTCTGCCATCAGGACCTTCACGGAGGATCATGTAAGTGACTAGACATAGCTTTGGGAAGCGACTGTCCCATCTGCTAAAATTAAGATATTAAAAAGGGAATAAAAAGAAACTACACTGCATTGTCTTCACTGGCCTGTTTGTACTGCCAGCACATAAGTCTTTAAGAGGTAGGTACATTCCATCAAGTTCCTTTTTTTTTTAAATTAGCATGATGCAATTCCAGAGAGAAAATGTCACTGGAGAGTCTTACTAGGTTACCAGTAAATTAAAGTCCAATTTTCTTCCCCCCAAATTGTTCTCTGGGAGGGGGAAAAAAAGTACCAACATAGGATAAAAAGAAGACAGAAGATAATTCTTGGCTGGCAGCTAAAGTCTAATTAGACTGACAAATCTTCAGCGCCTTCCCCAGTTATGAGACTTGGCAGGAAAGGAACGGGCCCTGAAGCCGCACATTATGTAAGGCTGTTAATCAATATTAGTTGAGCCCTGATCCTAAAAATAAACTCCCCCTGGAGGCTCTGTTGTCTAGTGGTAAAAGCGAGGGAATGAAAACTGTGTGAATTCCTTGTCTCACTTCTAACAAGCTGGTGGCAGCAGGGAAAGAAAAGGTGGAGGGACCCAGAGGGGATAATTCTCTGGGTAAGTATCACCACCCTTGATACAGTGTGATCCACGTCCTGTTATAGCATGGCATTTGGGATAAGGTAGATCTATCTTGTATCAAAGACAGCTTGATTATTCAGAGAGCCTTGAAAAAATTTGGTGTTCCAGCCTGGGCCTTGAAATGTCATAGATAACAACATGCTGTAAATCTGTGTATCATGTATTTCATCGAACCCTATGAAATTGCCGATATTTGACCATTTTGACCTACAAAAATAGCAATTTCATATACTCTAATAGAATAGTTTGTGTAATAACTGTTCAGCAAAACCAATTCGCACTCTTTAATATGAAAGTTTCCCATAGAAATCTCTTCTAATTGATGAGTTCAGGTCTCTGATTCAATCTGGGACCCTCGGAAGAGATCATGGGTCATTGTGGGCTTGTGCGGGTGTAGACAAAATTGTTCTTCTTGTGCTTATGCAACCCCACAGGAGGGCTAAGCTCTATGAGGATCTGTGAGCCCTGGGAGTCTCTTAGGTTGAAGTGATTTCCTAATGTGAACATTTTGAGTGAAAACTTATGGGGTGCTTTCCACACGTGATGATGTGGGGTGCTTTCTACTACTCACAACAGCCTATGGGGAAGGTATTTTAATGCCACTTTTCTAGATAATTAAACTGAAGCTGACAGAGGCTAATCAACCCGCCCAGATATACACAGCTAAGTAACTGGAAGAACCTGGAGTCCAAACAGAAATTCTGAGGCTAAAGCCCATGCTTTTTTTCCTTCAATATACTGAGACTCTACTTGGAACAGAAGGTGCTCAGGATCAACTTTTTAATCCCAAGTTTTTTCTTTGTTTTGTTTTGCAATCATCAGTATCAAGTGTGAAGACTGCTTCTTCCTGGACCCAGCCTAAAAGTGAAAGGCCAAAAGGAAGACTTTTTATATAAGTATTGTTAGAAAGACTGAAAAATTGTTGCTTCCTTCTGGAATTTTTGAAAGTGGCTCACATTAGACCGCTAAGTTTGTGAAGCTTGAGATAAAAATGAAATCTCTCAAACTTCTTATGTCTTTTATTTCTACTGTTTATTAGGATAGTTTCAATCTAAGCTGAGCATTGTGATTTTTTGGCAATTTTCTGGTGCCAGGCAGCCCTGCCCAATGTCAAGGTGACTTTACCAGTGCCCAACACAGAAAAACTGGGTCATGATCAGTATCCTGCTAATAGCTTATAAATGATTCCAAGTGATGATTTGCACAGAACACACTGAGCTCATTCTTTGCTGATAACAATTCAGGCTGAAGACCTAAGGTAAGAGAAGACACATTATTCTTGGAACTCTTTTCTTCTTGGTCCTTTCCTCTTTCGTGGGAACATTTTGGTCATGATGGCTGAAAGTTAGTGGTAATAGACTCTTGTTTCTCACTTTTCCCTTCTATATGAATGAAAACCAAAGAATTTGAGGGGGGTGCAGACAGAGTTGAGTTGAAATTTTTTATTTTAGAAGCTGACTTACCAGTGTCATGATAGTTACCCACCGATATCGAGGTCTTCTGTAGCAGAAGTGCCTGTGCAATTGCTGGAGCATCCCTGGTAGTCAGACCCATGGGGGACCCAAGCCAGTTCACCCCTTTGGGAACTCTTCCATTTGGGGAAGTTTTAGGCCAAGCATCTCAGAAGCTGGATCCCTTTTCTCCTACGAATCCCTTCCATGCACTCTCTGTTCTACTTGGACTTGTCTATCTCCCCCAGGAATTATCACCTCTCATTTTTACAACTCAGCTTCTGACATTCGACCAACCCAGAATTTGTTCTTCTTACCACCTATGTAATTGTACCAATTCTATGAGACCTGGTTCCATACCCACCTCATCCAGGAGATCCAAGCCATCCTATATCCAGCCCCTCACCCCAAATACCCACTACCATTTATTTGTAAGTCACCGCTCCATATATTTATAGCTAATGTCAATCCCTCTTGCCCACTTGACATTGTCAGCTCCATGACAACAAGAAACCTGTATTCCTCTTCTCTGTAACCCTAAAATGAGTGTGGACAGACAGATTTCAAAACAGAACATATTTTCCAAGGCCCATAGAAACCTAGGTTGGTTTAAAAATGTAAGAGAAAATAAAAGATGGGTAATGAGGCGTCTGAGAAATCCATTCCCGAGATCATAGACACTTTTGATTTGCCAGAATTAACTTTAGCCTCTAAATTCTACCCTGACCCTCCTTCAAATCCCTATCCCTCCAAAATCTCCTAGCCCCGACTGTGAATTACTGCTACTGCTGTCAATAGAAGCAGCCCCATTTTCTGATGTAGATCCTTGCTTGAGAGGATATTGACTTACACACCAAATGTTGGGGATAGAATATAATAATAATGGTTGAAACAAATACAATCTTACCATGCATGATGCACTTGTTTTAAGAATTTTACTTATATTAACTCAGTTATCCTTTCAACAATCACATAATATAGGCATTAGTAGAACCCTTCTTCTCTCCCCCCCACCATTTTACAATGCAGTAGACTTAGGTTGATTGCAAATCCTTACTTCTCTTCCCATTGAGAAGTGAGATTTACGTCTCCTCCCCTGAAACTGGGAAAACTGTGACTGCTACTGGTTTCCAGTCCCAAGCTGTAAGACACTAGCACACTCTACTTTCAATCTCTTGAAACATTCTCTTTGGGAACACCCAACCCCCATGAAAGGAACCCAACACCCAAGAAAATGAAAAACGGCCCAGCTGAGTCCAGTCTTTCCAGTTAACCCATCAAGGCATAAGGCGTATGAATGAAGCCAGACCCTCCAGAAAAGAGCAGCCACTGTGTGACCATAGTCAATTCCAAGTGGGGGAGAATAAATGCTTCATGGAACCCTGCCCAAATTTCTGACCCACGCTATTGTGAGATCTAATGACATAGCTGTTGTTTCAAGCCATCAGCTATGGGAAAGTTTGCTTCATGACAGTAGTGTGACTTGTCTGGGGTCCCTTAGCTAATATGAAGATGAACTAAGTTTTCAACCCAGACAGTCTGGCTCCAAGTGTGTGCATTGAATCACTATACTATAGCCTTACCACTGAAAAAATTTAAAATTGTCCAAAGCACCCTGATCATTTTGGAGGAAAAGCTTTCCCCAAGCTATGTCACTTCCAGTTGTTAAACAACTATAAGGTAAGTAATAAAGCCTGTCTTGTTTTCTGACTTAGTCAATAAATATTTATTGAGCACCTACTAAGTGCCAGACTTTTATCTGAGAATTTTATTTAGGAAAACACCTAATGACATCCTTCTTAATATAGAGTCAAGACCTGATGCTTGAGAACTGTTGCTATGAGTAATTTAACATAGTTCATGTCACTCACAAGTAGTCCTACGCTCATATCTGCTACAAACTGAAATACCAGAAAGATCAAAGCACCAATTACTTCCAGGAGGCTAGAGCACTGGAGAGCCATATCAACTCAAAAAGTATTTGTTCACTTTTATACACAGTTAAAAGAAGCACAGAAAGCATTTTACAGTTTTCCTTTGATCTGAAATCAACACTAACCAAGTTCCAGCAGAAATGAATTCCTTAAATAATGTTTTGTTAGCTTAAACTTTAAAAAGGAACCAGTGGACTTTTGAATAGCCAGGTTTTTATACTTGGGGACTCACAGGCTTGTTTTGTTTCCCCTAGCAGAGTTTAATCTTAGGACAACTTAGGTTTAACAATGTTATCCAAGCAAAGAAGGACAAAACAGAGTATCACTTGGAAAATGTTCTATGTACGAATTCACACATAAATGAAAAAGTCAATGATGGTCCTGGTGAATATGAAATCCAGTCTTCTCCACTTATTTTCTCTCTATTCTGAAGTATGTCCCAGAGATCAGGCTTTATGAGTCCTCTTCATCCAAGAAAATTAGCTAAATCACACTCAGGTATATTAAGTTTTGGGGACTGATATTCCCTACCCAAAGTCTACAGATTCTGGGAATTGTCCTAAACCTTGGACAGAATCCAAGAGTTGTTGGTTTAACCCTAACCCTTGATGTAATCTACAGATTGTGCATGAGATGAGGTCATTGAGTTTTTATGGATCACAGGGCCGAGATCTTATGACTAGTTGGCAAGAACAAAGCAGTCCAAACCCCTTGGCACAAAGTTATTTCCTCTAGTTACTCCTTACAAAGAACATAGGTTTTTTTCATCCCTCATCTCAGTCTAATCAATTCTGCTAGGCTATTGGCTTTCCTCCAAGAGTATGTATTTACACACCCATAAAAACAAAGAGTGTCAACAGATTTATAACTCATTTTTATAGCCTTGGTAGAAGTAAAAGGAAATACATGCAGATGTAATCCAATTATTACTGGACTCCAAGGAAAAGAAACGTACACCGGAGGGATGATGTTGGAGAAGACATTCCCGGATGCCCACATCCTCTAAAATGATCACAGGTTCTAGAATGTTTATAGTCATCATCACCGGCAAGGCTTTGTACCTTGTATCCTACTCTCCTCTAGATACTCTGATTTTCTTAGCTTGTGGAAGGAGTTTAAGAATGCATCCAATCTGCCCCCAATCCAATTATTACTGGACTCCAAGGAAAAGAAACGTACACCGGAGGGATGATGTTGGAGAAGGCATTCCCGGATGCCCACATCCTCTAAAATGATCACAGGTTCTAGAATGTTTATAGTCATCATCACTGGCAAGGCTTTGTACCTTGTATCCTACTCTCCTCTAGACACTCTGATTTTCTGAGCTTGTGGAAGGAGTTTGAGAATGCATCCAATCTGCCCCCGGTGGAAGGAGTTTAAGAATGCATCCAATCTGCCCCCATTTATGCATTTGCTGCAGGAGGGAAAGCCAAAAACCAATAATTACTGTGGCTTAGTCCCTGAATCCCTGTGTAACATTAAATCCTCTCGAGGTCAGTGAAAATTTGGCCTCAGAAAGGATTATCGTACCAGCCATTTCTATGAAAAAAAAGCCATTTGCTCCTCTGATTCCCACAGAGTTAGAAGAATATATTCTGACAGAAACAAAACAAGTCTGCCAAGACCTGTGCAGACAGAACTATCCTTTCACCAACAATAAACAGATCTGCTCTTGCGCTATAGAGAGTCATAACAGAAATACGTATTGCCTTTTATCTTCTTCTTGGTGAGTAGAGTGAGGTATCAGGAGTTATTGCTTTAATATCAGCGAGAAGAGCTACCTTTTTTTGAGCATGTGCGTAAGTATGCGTGTAAGCACGTGCGACTGTAAGACTATTATGCTATGTTCTTAGCAGCCTTTTGAAAACACACAAATTTGTTCTGATAACATTGTCAGCACATATAGATTCCAATTGTTTCTAAATAGTTATGGAAGGAACTCTCTGGATATTTCTGCTCAAATAAAAAGAGAAAGGAAGACAACACGTTTACCTCTACTTAACTCAAACTTAATTCAGAAAAATGGGAACACATGGGAGGTTTAATTGATTATTGAGTTCAACTCCACTGGAATCAATGGAAGGGTCATGCCAAAGACTCAGTTGAGCTCCTGGATAATGTCTTAAAACTAAGAAGCAGAAGGGACAAGTACTGATACACTGAATTTTCTATGAACACTAACTAGGCTAGGGGTAATTTCCCCACAAAGAATTGGAATGTCTTATTTTATGCCAGAGCATTTAAGGCTAATAACTTGATTAACCTCTTACCTCCTACTAACTAGATTTATATAATACCAAGGGAATCAGCTAAAGACTAAGCTTTAGCTTGGATATAATTACTTTCAGTTGGAAAAACAAAAAACTTGCCACAAAACTAAGGACTTTCTGCATAGCTAAACTCAAACCTTCAAATTTTCTAATGTAATTAGTATCCTGGTCAAATATAAAGAAAACAGAATGGACCAAAAAAATGACAAGTTATTAATCAAGACTTAATATCAAACACAAAGACCGCATTTTACAAGGATTAGCTGAACTTCTAGTTTGAATTGCCCAGCCAGTGAGCGGCCGGTCTGTACGTGGGATCCGAACCCTCGGCGGGAGCGCTGCCGTGCTCACAAGTGGCGCACTGTAGCAGTGCGCCACCGGGCCAGCCCTGGAGTTACTATTTAGGGAACATTTATACTCCTGTGTGCAGAAAACTACCAGAATGAAATCCTGGTAGGATAGAGTTTAGAACAGTGAAATTCAACCAGCCTTACTCCCAACAATTTCTACTTATAAAAGCCTCTCTCAGGTACTAAAAAGAAACTCAGACAGCTTTTTAAAACTCATTATAATTTAGCAGGCCAGCAACATGCTTAGGCCTTCTTTGCTGTTATCTCTCCAGATTACTTCCTTCTGTTTTTCCATATAAAGGAAGGTTAAAAAAAAAAAAAGACTTATTAAGTGTATATTTTCTGAATTTTTCTCCACTTCAGTCAGTGGTCAAACAATGTTCTTAATCTAATCACCTGAATTATCTTAGCTATAAATAACTGGACACAATTTTGTTACTCTTGTGTGCTTAATAGAAGGCGATATATTTTTAACAGACTAAGGTTTTTGTTCCACAATCTCTACGATGAATACAGGTGTACTGTGATGTTTGGGCTCTTAACTTCTCAACCACCATTCCCTGGTCTTCATGGCTATATTGATGCTCAGCTTTCCTTGGGTTTGTAGTGTGTAACGTGGAATACCTTCTCGATGTGTAATAAAGGGGAAATGGAAGAGACAGAGAAGGAAAAATGCATCTGCTCAGAGGGGACCCTTTGGACAAGAGTCAACTGTGCTCACTAGGCAACTCTTAACAGCCTATTAGTCAAGAATGATTTATAAATAATACCTCTTTGGAGGCTTCAAACAGAGCAATATGGAGAATTGGCCAGAGAATTTGTTGAAAAATAATCTGCCCTTTATAAAAATTTTTGGAGCATGGAAATGGGATCTTCCAGCCTTAATGATAACAGAATTGTCCAGATCCCAAGGGTGCAATCAAAAGAGGTCAAATAGATTTCCATGATTTTCCCACCAATTCCTTCAGTGTCCTGTACACATGCATTGCTGCCTGTCCTTTGGCCTATGCCCTCTTCCCACAAGATGCAGCACAAATTCAGTGCACAGTAACGCTAGGTAATGGTCTGGAGTTCACACCTTTTTACTGTTTATACTTGACAACAACTGTTTCTGGGAACATACTACAAAAGAAATGGCATGAATGAAGGAGTACAAATACTCCTTCAATTTCACATAGGCATTTGAGGCAGCTTAACATAACAAGTTAGAAGAAGCTGCCTAAAAGATTTGCAGGATGAAAATGCAGTAAGTTACACTACACAGCCCCAATGCCAAGGTATTCCTTCCATACAAACTGCTATTGGTCACTCACTGCATGTAGTCCAGCACTGGGGATCAGTTAATGTTTATGCTTGATTATATGTAGAAGATTTTATATTCTAATGCTCTTGAAAGTACTTCACAATGGTAACTCCTATAATGTTTTCATCTTGTTTTCTTAGTGGTATTGTTCTGGCAATGCTTACAAATAAAAAGAGGGTCAGAGAAAATTGAAATGCAAGGATGAGTTACACTGGCTTGAAACGATGGATTGCCTCTATTCTAGTTGCCATAGTTCACTCCATAAAATGGTCTTTGCTTGCTCAAGACTTGATCCAAGCATCAAGAAAAGCAAGACTTGTTTCCTGGGTTATAAGATTAAGCCGCTTCTCCACTCCTGATTATCAGTCCTGATTATCCCAGAGAGATCTGACTCATCCCTTCTCGGGAACAAGACACTGGTGGAGTGAGACATGGAAGGAGATTGTGTATGTTTCAATTTTCCATCATGCCCTGGAAGTATTTGGATTTTTGCTTGTTTGTTTCATGGTTTATTCCTGGTAGATCTGCTTTTCTTCTGTTTCTAAGACCACCCCTGGCCCTCTGGACCTTGGGTTATGTGATTAGTAACAAAGCTGGCAGTCACTAGAGGAACAGGGGAAGACTCTCAGTCTGCTGCCATCCCTTTCTCTGATTGATTTATCTCTCTCAGCTAAACAGGAATTAGTGTGTAAGTGAGAAACAGACATCACTACCCTTTCCCTAAAGAGAATGTGAAGGACGAACTCGAGAAAGTTAACCTTTTTATCATTTGCCCAAGATTTCTCAAAATCAATGCCAGATTTCCTTATTCTTCTTTATGGTCACTTTTTATGATCAATCACATTTTTATAACAAGTATATATATACGTGTGTATGTACACATATCTCGATCTGAAAATTGTTCTATCATCAATAATAGAAAATTGATTTTAACACCAGTATAGGATTTGTAGCAGGCTAATTTTTGTTTTGTTTTAGGTGCCCATCCTCTTGGAAGTCATTAATTATTACCTCATTTGGACATCAAGTTCACATACTGGCTTAAATTAAACCTGCACATCTCCAGTCAGTGTTAGACAAAGACTAATTAATTAAGCCTCAGAACACCCTTGGGGAATAAGCAGTATTATTTCTCCTCTCCTCCGATGGGAAATCTGAGATATAAAGAGGTTAAGTGGATTGTCTAAGGTCAGAAAGTCAGTCAATAGTAGACAGAGCCAAAAAACAGACTTGGGAATACTGTGACCTAGTTCTCTTCCCCAATGACAGAAATAGCTCCAAAGAGGCATTCCAAGTACTTCCTAATGCATCTGTCTAATCACCTTCTATCTTTACCCTTCATGCTCATAGTTTCTACAAGGCCTTTTATTATATATTTTCTATTCCTTTTGAAGGGAAAGTTAGCTAGGCAGAGGAAGAGGTAAAACACTATAAAGAATAGATGTTACTCACCCAAATTACAAAAAGAAAATAATTTCAGTGAAAATAATGTAGAAGAGAACCTTACAGTCTGCAAATAGCTCTTTTCAATGTTATATGCATACATAAGCAAACACTTGTGTGTATATGTATATATATATATATATATATATATATATATATATATACACATGTGTGTATATATACACATGTGTATACATATATATATATATATATGTTAGATTAAGAAACTAGGATGCCTCCCCCATCCCACCTCAACCACCCCTACCCCTTGTTCCAACCCCTCAACTTCGTTGTATATTTGAAAACACCTTTTTATATGGAAGCCAACTGATAACAATGCTATCTTAAGGAAAACTAAAAGCCTATGAATAACTTTAAAATGGCTTATACAAATGAAAATGCCTGGCATGCTCTTAAACTTAGACTTCAAAAGGCAATGGAATAAAATAAAATATTATTAACATAAAATTGAAAGAAACAAAAAAGTTCTCTCAGGCACATGGGACTCAGACATGCATCTAGTTTTCATTTCCTTTTTAAAAGTGAGGCAATCATTGTCTTTAATGTTAAAGGGACTTTATGAGCTGGTGATTACTACACAAAATTATTTGCTTTTTAGAGTTATTCTTAATTTATTTTTAATTAGACCACATACGTTAAAAACAGGGCAAACAGTTAAGACTCTGTGAGGATTTTCCATGTTCAAAAGATGTCTTCACCCAACTTAAAACCGTAGTAGTAATCTTTTGGGTTTTTTTAAGTGGTATATTAAGTAATATACTCAATTATTCCTTATATATAACTCAGTCAAAATCTCTACAAATTTTAAGAGTTCACTTAAGTACTGGAGACATGAGAAGATTATACTGGCTCGGGGAAAAAAAAAAAGTTTCTTAAAGACAGAGAATTTTCTTCATTGAAAGACATAATTTATTTTCTAACAAACAGAAGTCACACAGAAAATTCTAACATCAGTTAGAACCGCTGCCCTCGTTTATTAACACAGTGGTTGTTTTCTCCAGCAAATCAGAAACTGCTGTTTTGCCTCTTATGAGCCTTTTCCTTTCCAGTCATTGTCTTACCCACTTACACTTTTGTTGCGTAAGACATCAAATACACCAGGGTATCACACAACCAAAGTGTACAATAAGTTTCGTTTTGTTTCGTTTAGTTTCAGTCAGCAACTAGGACAGAATTTCTTACAAAATACTTTTGCCTCTGTAGCTTTGAATTGGAAGGCAAAATTCATCTTTCTTATTCTTTTCTTTGTTTAAAAACAAATGTTAAAAACATTGCTCCCCTTATAACATTTGTTTTAAGCAGTTTAAGTTACAAGAGTCAATCTATACATCTTTTTTGTTTACCATGCTACAGAAAGTAAAGCCAAAACAGCCTCAAGATGTAAGTTTAGAAAGTACTTCTGAAACTTTTTTAGAAAGCTTTGGTGTAAGAGGTAATTTAAAACAAATTAACAAATAATGTCATGCAGTGGTTAAATTGCCATAATACGTTTTTTTTTTTTTAGAGGTTCCTGGAATTTCTTGTTTGTGGTTGTCACGCTGATAGCAGGCTAGATGTTAGTCCCTTTAACTGTATTTTAATGGCAATGTATTATAGCATGATTTATCAACATATGGCAGGTGGAAGCTGACACAAATTATAATGAAAATTAAAACAGTCATTTATGCAGCAGGCGATTATCATTTAAGGAACATTTATTTGCAGGCTTTAAAAATGAGGGTTTAGAATCAAATGATTTTAAAATGAAAGTTTTAATGACGGTTACCTTTTTCCTGCAGCCACTCCTCTACGGGCCGGTTATATTTGAAGGGGATTTTCTGTTTTACCATTTGGAAGCGTTCATTATCAGTGTTGCCTTTAAAGTTTAAAAAACAGCTTAAAGAACAATCTGAAAAGTCAATAAGTCATTCAAAAACATCCTAGGTGTTTGGTTTGTTTTATGAAGTTTTTAGAGATAGATATCAATTTATCTTTAGTAGAGGTGAAGCTGAAGTCACTCTGCCATTGGTTGACAGGTCAGAGATCAGGTTAGTCTTAGCTATGCAGTACTCCATCATGTTTTGGAAATGTGGCATGGGATGAGAATCAATAAGAGGTCTGGCCACTTATAGAAATGGGTTTACCTTCACTTTCTCTCATCTCATCCCAACTACACTCTTATTGGGCTAATGAGGCACAAGGATTACCTTGACCTGTGAGTAATTCACCTGCTGGATCAGTTTCACAATGTGATAAGGACCCTCAGCTCCTCAGTCATGCACACCCCACTATTACTCTACTGTGACCTCATCGGAAGCATGGGGCCATGTCCTTCCTTATTCTCCTCTCAAGTGTGTCCAACTGCTCTATCTTCCAGCAGAGGGAAGCCAAAGAAGACAACTGAAGCTTTGATGGCCAAGGAAGACTTCTTATTCCGTTAAAGGAGGCCCTGGCATCTCATATCCTATGTTAAATAGGTAGAGTAGTACAGAGGATTTTTTATATCTTTATCTCTTTTTCCAGATTTGTCCCACATGTTAATAAAGAAGGAAACCCAAAGTAAATATCTGGAAATAAAGGGAGTTATAAATATTGTAATGTAGCATTTGTAGACGTTGGTGCACCTACATTTTACTACTAATAGATGCTGACGTTGTCTGTTTACCTAGTCTCTCTTTCCCTCTTACCTTCTGTAGTGGATTGGATTATGTCTCCCCAAAACTCGCTGAAGCTTGACTTGTGTCCCCCAAGTTTTATGTATTAGAAACTTGGCCCCTGCTGTGACTGTTAAGAAGGTAGGAAATCCTACTACGGAAATTGAAAGGTGGAGCCTTGAAGAGGTGATTAAATTATAGGACCACGCTGTACTGAATGAATTAAAAATGGTGGTCAGGGGCATGGTTCTGAGGGCTTTAAAAGAGGAGAGAGGAGAGTCTGTCTTGCTCTCTTGCTCTGTCTGCTCCCTCTCTGTCTCTCTGCTTCTATTATCTTACAACGTGAGACTCCTGGGTCACTGTCGCCAACACCGGATGGAGTTTAGACTTCCTAACGTTGGAAACTGTAAGCAATAAATTTTGTTTTTCTTTATAAATCAACCAGTTTCACATATTTTGATATAAGCAACAGAAACGGACTAATATCTTCCTGTGAGAGTCCTTCCTGAACTGGCATCCATTCATAAAGTTGTTAGGGATACTTCTTCCAAGCATGCACTATCTAATTATTTTCAAGGTTCGAACATAATGCTTTTAACTGCTAGCATGCCCCTCTTTTCCTTTCGTAACTGTTAATACCACTCCTGGATGGTTTCTTTAATTAGGACAGACTTGGAGAGTGATGTTGTGGAGATACTCCCCTAACGAATATGCTTCAAATAACAAAATAATAAAACCATGCTTTGGGAGCTGTTCTATTTCATCAGCCAGCCGTACACTGATCTAGCAAAAACTAGTGGATTGTAATTTGTTACTTTTAATTCATAAGCCTATATTGTAACTTAGGGAGATTCTTACCAATAACAAAAATAAAATAAAAATCTTGAAACAAATAGGTGGCTTAGAAACAATTTACAAAGAAGTCTAAAAGCCAGAAAGAGTATTAGGATCATCAGATCGAGCAAATAGGGACATGCCACAGCATTTCAAGCATAGGGCCATCTCTACACAGGAGTTATTATTTGGCTAAGATTCCACATGTGACTAAACTTGTTTCTCCCTTCTGTGGGAGGAACGGGTGAAGGACAGGATGGGAAAAGGATAGCTATATTGGGGGATGTTTGGAAGATTCCCCCTTCACTTCTATGAAAAAATTATTCTAAGAATTCTAACAAATTATCCTTACTACCCAATAATTTTTTTAAAAAAAAATCAAAATAAAATAAAATTACATTTAAATTTAAAAAGCCTCATGAAAGAGGCAACTCTGGATCTCCTTCCAGCTTACATTATGGGATCCTGTCTATCTGGCCAGCTAAGGCATAACATATTAACATATCAAAGGATAAAATGCAATGAATAGAAAGAATAATTAATAGTTTTACATTACAGTGGATAATTTAAGGTTTTTCTGAAAGTATCATTTCTCACAGGAAATAAGTGGGGAGAGGCAAGCAAGGAGGGAAAACAGAAAGGCAACTTAACTTCTTGGTGCTTCGATAAGCCCTTGTGAAAGACACGTTAACATAGCTACAGATTAGAGATCATTATAATGGTCCTCTCTGGTAGATATTGGTACTCAGAATTCTATTCATCAAAAATAAAGTTGGGTAAATATTCAGATATTTTCATAGAAAAAGAGCAGGCACTTTTCTGAAAAGAACCCGCCTCTATAACTCTTAATCCTACCTTAAAGGTGTCAGAAATCATAAGGGATGTCATGCACCCTCTGAAGTATATGCATTGGGGGCATATCTCCACAACAGAGTACCACACTGAGAAATGGCAATTAGACTGTGCCAGACTCACCTTGAGTATATTCTATTACCATGAGTTTTCTGTGTCTGTCATTGTTGGCTGCAACTATAGTCATGACTTTCATTCTACTCACTGTGGAATAGATCAGTGGGGTTGACAGCAAATATAAAGCTAAATATTCTTCGTAACATGCAGGGAAAAATCAGAAGTAACCAAATTTCCAAATTATTAGAGTTCTATATGCACCAAATTAATTGATGAAGAAGCTGTATTGATTTACTTTTTCCAAATACATATGGCTCTTGGCCTTCCTGTGCGTGCTTGCCACCCACTCTCCTTGAAACATAAAGCACCATAGAAAATGTTTTGGGACATGATACAGGCTAGACAAGGAAGTAACTACGTTGGAAAACCAATATGGTTTGAAGACAGCATAGCTAGGATTCAACCTTAGACCTTTCTGAAAG
>NW_007727309.1:418426-437175 GCF_000696425.1 Galeopterus variegatus
CATACGTTCTGATTAAATCCTTAATGACATTCAATTGTACGTTTCATGTAGCAACCAGGATGAAAAGTTAAGCAAAGAATGAAATCAATTCTTCAAAAGAAAGCGATGTTATATTCAAGAAAGAATGACCTTATGAATGGTAACGTCAGGATGTCATTAAAAGGAGGCATCTGTGTGTATTACTAATTAGACAAAAAATGTAATGACTGCAATTCTAATCACACTGAGAAATCTATAAATTGCACAAAGATCTAACTTGAAATAAAGAGTTCTTAAATTACTTACATGAGTCTGGCACTCACCTAACATGGGAGTGGATTTCAGAAAAAAATATTAGTCATATTTTATTCTACTTAAAATAGATGGGTGTGTGTGTGTTTATTCCCATCTATTTTTAATAAGGAGTTGGGAGTTTTATATAATTCCCCTCCTATGGTCATTTTCACTTGAACTATTGGCTCTACTATTAAGCATTTTAACTTCTGGAGACATGTACAATATACAAATGCACTGTTGAGTTATTATATTGTGAAGAGCAGCATACTTTGAGATGAAATTATTAAGACCCAACTGGTTCAGACACACAGCTCCAACCTTTATGCAGAACTACCTCATATTTTCTGCATTTGGGTGAATCCACCTAGGATAAAAGGAAAAGGGAACAGAGGAGGATAAAACAAGGGAAGCAAATTGACCCTTGAATAGGTCCCCAACATACACCAGTCCCTTTTTAAGGTAAAGGCTTGAAACTTGTTAACAGTCCCAAAGGAGTAAAAATGTTTTCAAGTGCAGAACTGAAAGAGATAACTCTTATATAGTGCAGAAAATAACTTTTATAACACTATTCTAACACTTTTATTGGGCCAAACATAAGTCCTACTCATTAGTACTCATACTAATTTTCTTAAAGCCATCATTAGTACAGCACAGGTGTTAAGACCATGGGATTTGGAAATAAATCTGGTTTTGAGTTCCAGTTTTACCATTTATTAGCTGTGTGACCTTGGGCATGTCACTTAGCCTCACTTTCCCCATTTCCCAATTTACTATAGGACTTGGTATAGTATAATAGCATATACAGAACCCGGGATGTAAAAAATATTCAATTTATTTAAACCATCATTATTAATATAATTTAACTCTTTCCCAGTGATCAAAATGAGGCAAATGGCTCCATAGTTTGCCTCCATGAACTATTAACCTTATCAGACTTTCATTCAAAAGATGACCACATCACATTTGGTCCCACAAAGTTATCTTGCAAAGATCAACTGGCTGTAGAAAATGAAACCTCTTAAATATCCTCTAAATCTCCTAGTTGTTGCTTTTTATATTTATGTATCTTCTAAAATTTACTCAGCTAATTCCATTTCTAAAACAAAGCGGGTTTCTAAAACTACTGAAAGTAAAAGAGCAATTCAGGAATTGACAAATGTGATTTCTTGGTCCAGCCACAGGTAATGATGATATACTGCTTCTAAGTTGAAGAACAGTGTCTTAAAGGTTCTGGCAATTTGCAACAGGCTGGGAGAAAATGCTTTCTTGCAGGTAGAATATTAATACCATCTGAAATGTTGTCAAGCACGTGGACATGCTAATAGGAATACCATAACAACATTCATCTGTACAAAATTAATGCCAGAAGTATTTTTGCATTTTGTTTTGAGCCCTGGAATAAAAAAGGAAAAATTTTCTTTACTGCTTTGCTGACGCTAAAAAATGAGACTGTGGGTCTAATGAATAGTCAAAGAATGAATACAATGTACTACAGTTAGAGGCAAAAGAAAATCAATGTGGTAGTACTACTGCCCCCAAGTAATAGGTGGTTCAGGGGTTCTTGCCATATCTCTGTCCCCCAAAAATACTTTCTGAGTTTTAAAGCAAATATATAACACTAAAGAAAAAGGAACTCAGGAAACTCTCTGAGCTTGGCTCTGGCCATGTTGCTGGCGCTGGCCCAGACCAACTCTTTGAGTCAGAGAGGGAGGTGTTGTGTTACTCAAAGGGCATCTGGAATGTTCGGCCACTTGTAAGTGATGAATGGATCTCAACAAAGAACTAATATCTTGTATGTGTAAAGTGCCTTTCAACCAAGGAGCTCAGAATGCAATTATAAGCATCATCTCATTAATCCTCACAACAGACCTTTGGGTCTGAAGAAAAAAGAACTATTTATATGTTGTGAGCCTTGATCCTCGAGTGTGCCAAAGTAAAGAAATTAATCTCTTGGAGCGGAAAACTGATCAGCTGGGTGACGTGAATTAATAGACCCAGAGCACAAGGGCATTATTAAGTAAGGGAGCTTTTCCAGACTCACTTAAGTTGTTCCTTGAGCCAGAGAAAACCACCTTTCCTAAGTGATGAGATGTTTGCCCCTGAAAAGCGGCCGTGGATCACCCAGGCATACCATGACTTGGCTGATAAAGATCACTTTTAATGTTTTCTGGATATGTTCCAAAATGGAAAATATACAGGGACAGACATATTATCATTTCCCTCCTATAACCAGGACATAATATCAATTCACCATCTCTAGACTACACGGGTTGAGCTGTTAAAGCAAAAATAGCTCCAACATGAGTGAATAGAGCATTGGTTGTGGAGTCAGACCAACTTTGAGTCGAATCCTTTCTCAGATGTTTACCAGTTTTGTGCACTTTACTTAATCTAGATGAATTTGTTCAAATAAAAGAAAGATAATAATATCTATATTTCAAGGTTTTATACAAATTCAATGTAATTATTCATGCAGGATTTAGCTCTAGGAAGTCAGAAGAGGCTGGGAATGGAGAGAGTCTGTGATTTATTTTAATTCTTAGGATCATTCTCTAACACAACCTAAGGCTTCAAAATGAAAGTTCTTTCTCCAGTAAACAGGGGTTAGGGAGGTTTCTTTGGGGTGGGGTGGGGGGAGTGTAGGGGGAAAGAGAATCCCAGCCTGGAGAGCCTTCCCAAAATCCTTCTGGTTTTGATATTTCCATTGAGTTCTAATTTCTGCCTATGTTCTCTCATTGATGTGCCTATATACTTTCACTTTTCACATCTAAGAATCTTATAGCTAGAGGATGGGAACAGATCCATGCTAGAGATGTAACCCTGGTGCCGTGTCCACCTATCCAAGTGACCATGTTTCCATTTCTTGACCTTTGTTGCTAGCCAAAGAATCTTATAGCTAGAGGATGGGAACAGATCCATGCTAGAGATGTAACCCTGGTGCCGTGCCCACCTATCCAAGTGACCATGTTTCCATTTCTTGACCTTTGTTGCTAGCCGAATTCACGTTTTGTGTGTATACATGTTAAGATTGAACTTTTCTTTCATATCCTAAACATAAACCAAAGAGTCATTTCTGTTGAAGTGTCATTATACTAAAGATGATTTACCTTGATGCAATAATTAGAACATATATCACCAATCCTTATCCTTTCTCTGCATTTTGAGGTCATTGTTAAGTCTCCTCCTGAAGCTTGTTTCCCCTGACATTTCTCCTCACTTCTCATCCATCAGGGATACTTTCAATCCCAGATAGATTAATAAAACCAGTCCCAGGTGATTGCAACATCTTTATTTGCTCCAATAGTTTAAGAGAATATTTTCAAAAAATTTCTAATGGAACTTTCTTCAGCAACCTGTGTTATAAGTCTACCTAACACCAATTCTTATTTGTGCCACTCTCAAAAATGACATGCTATAAATTAAAAAAAAAAACAAAACATAAACTGACTATGAAATTTGCTTTTCTTCTTCAAATGTTGTCACTTTTTTCCTTCTATAATTATTCTGAAATATGCACTGAAGCTAGACGAGTTGATTTCAATGCCTGGATGTTTTCTGGTAAACATGCTTAGCATTATTTATGTCTTGGTGTGTCTTTAAGCTTTAGTTTATTCATATATAAAATGGGGATTATCACAATAACTGGAACATGGGATTGTTGTGAGAATTAACTAAGAAAAAAATATATATAATATTTAGCAAAGCATGTGGCATGTAATAAGTCCTCCATATATGATTTATTCCTGTGGTTATTATTATAACAAGTACCTGATTCAGAAGAGTTAAACAAAAAGAAGGCAAACTCAACAAGAATGACTTCCCTACACAAATTTTAATGCCAAATATTTTTCTAATTTTCTTTTCAAAATAAAGCCTTAATGTTCATTCTTCAGTCTTTTGACATATGATCCTTTCAAGATTCCCCCTGGTGCGTTTCCTCTTATCACTTCTTTCCTCCTTGTTGCAAAAGCCACAGGGTTATTGTGGGGCTCACTGTTCCCCTGATTCATGCATTCCTGTGTGTCCACCCTTTGTGTGATCTCTCTGTTTATCTTTAGTATTGTTGGTTCCTTTCATTTTTCTCTATTCACCTGCTCCCTCCCACTCCCCATTCGTGTCTCTTTTCATTCCTCTCATGTTTGGTTTTCATTTCTAAGCAGAGAACATCACACTCAATGTTCTTAAAGCCAGAATGTTAGAATATTCAATTTAAAAAATCTGTTAATTCAAACATGCTTGTGGCATGTCCCCACACAGCACAAAGGACAGGTAGGAGGTTTTGGAGGACAATTTCACTGGGCAACACATAGGAATATTTCCATCCTCATGAATAGAAAAGCCACACCGATATTAACAGCTCTGATGCCATAAAAAACTTATCCCTTAGCAGTCCTTCTATTTAAATCTTTTGGAATTTCTGGTGTTTATAAATTATAGGTCTTTTGGACCAACTTTGAATCCCATGCCTATGAATGAATATATTATTCCCAAGGAATCAAAAAATAACAATCACTGTTCTGTACACTACCCTCCCATGGCCGAGTTAGTATACTGGTTTGCAACAGTTATCTTAACAACCACATCACAGCACAGCCATATATTAGGCTTGTTTCCAGCTAAAACCCAAGACAGCTTCCAGTTGAATTGCTTCCCCAAAAGACTGGGCCATCTTACACTCATGCAATATAGTTTTTGAACTTCAAAGGCAGACTTTAATTATATCCCATTAAATTTGTTCTTTTTTTGTTACATAACAGCATTCAACCCTAACAAGAAAATGTTCCCCTCTAGGATTTTTTGTTTCTGGTAGGAGATACCTCTTTTAGCTTTCGTGTCATCTGAAAATTTAATTAGCATATCTTCTGTGCATTCATTGTAGTCCTTGAAATTCTTAGAGAATAGGAGGATTATGGTGTGGCTTTAAAATGTCTACAGATTCTTTGAAACTCCTCTCTATAAGAAGTGGAGCTTGATTTTCCAATCTTTACTGTGGGCTGGATTTAGTGACTTGATTCTAAAGAATAGGATATGGCAGAAGTGACAGTGTCTATATTTAGAGCACAAGTCATAAAAAAAACACTGAGATTCTCTATTTCTCTCTCTCCTTGTCTTTCTTGAACCACTCACTCTGAGGAAGCTGGTGTCTTGTCATGAGGACACTTGGGATGCCCTATGGAGATGTACACATGACACAGAACTGAGCCAGAGAGCACAACAGCCAAAAAGAAATAGTTGAAGCATGATAGCCAGAGAGAAGGGGAAGCCAGAGAGGCTTCCCGTCCACATCCTTGTGAGTGAGCCGTCACATGGTCACATCTTCCAGGCTGAGCCGAGGCGTGACTGCAGTCCCCTTCCTTATCTTGACTGCAATGTATCTGACACCTTGTGCCAGATGCACTTGACTAAGCTTTCACCAAATCCTGATGTATATGAACTGTGAAGTAATAAATGTTATTTTTATTATTTAAATTTGCCCGAAAACTTAGTAGGGTGATTTGCTGCACAGTGATAGATACAGAATAAAAACTAGAGAGCTTCATCTGATCAATCACAGGCAGATCTCCTCAAGATTCCTTCCTATCTCCTAATACTCTTTCAGGGAAACGAAGATGCACCATGTACAATGTTCATAACATTCTTCTCCTTTGCTAGTTTGCTAATGCTATCCAAAGGGAATTTACCCTAGTTTGGTAAGACTTGTTTTGACAAGCCCATGGTGGCCCTCAGCCATCATCAGATGTTTTGTTAAATATGGTTAAATGTGTACCAAATTTTCTGCCAAAAAATGAAACACTTGTGAATTTTTATGTATCAGTCCTAAGTTTAAGAGATCAATTTTTTATATAATATAAAATATAGGACACTTTCCCCAAACTAGTTTTCTATTCTGACTGATTCCTATGAATTATTTCTGAACAAACGTTAACAGGGGCTTGGAGTTCAAGTTCTGTAAGCATTTTGGGAGGTTATCCATCTAAGTCCCAGAAATTTGAGCTCCTTTGAAGGAGCCTATTACCATTTCTTTACTTTTCTGGGTGGGAGGGTTAGATTTTCTTATTTGTTTTGCTTCTATTAGTCTTTACAGACTGAAGGGAATTTTCTTTGCTAAAGAATCTGTTGGTGACAGATGAAGATGGGCATGTAGAGAATGGGGGAAATTCAGATAACCACTGAGGTCTCTCTTAAGCAAATGCTTCCTTGTTTTATAATTAAGCAAAAAGCAGTTTCTGGAATACAATTCATTGAAACTTACAGTTTATAATTTAAAAGAAGAAGCCCACAATTTTAAGGTTGAGGAGACCTCAAAGATCACCTAAGAAATATATTTTCCTATTTTGATGTTTCTCAAACTTCTGCTTAGAACATCACTGAAAATAGAACTCCTAGCATAGACAAGCAGCAGAGTGCAGATCTTAAAGACAAACCTCTCCCCACAAAGGTACTAACTAAAGAATTGTCTATATTCCTATTTCTTTGGTTGCATGGCATTTCTAATACTTTTCAAAATATAAACCAGTTGGCAGCTACACATCATTTAGTGTAAGAGTCAAAGGCCAGATATACACTACTGCAATGTGGTACAGAATCAAAATTTTCCCAGAGAAGAAATAACCTCAGGGAGTGCAGTAGTTGCAGTGTGTCTTGAATTCATACAATGCCTCGTTAACTCTACTTGGCAAATTAATTCAGATTGATTTGTTTGTGAGAACTGCAACATGGACTCAAATCTAGCTACAAACAAAGGATAATGATAAACAACAATGTATGGAGCTCAGAAAAATGTCTAGAGAAAAGTATGGATCAGCATGGAGGCTGTTTTTATAACATAACTGTTATTGCTAGGAGAAGAAAAAAAAAAGAACATACCCTATGCGAATATAACATTCTTTATAAATAACACTGATATATTATAAATACCTGCCAAAAAAGTATTTGAAAACATCCAGAGGGAATGTAAAAGAGAATAAAAATGTTTTAAATGGGCATTTAATTTTCAAAAAGCAATTAATTTGATTGAAGGTAAGATGATCAGACATACTGAGAAAAAAAAAAGAGAAAGGGGGGAAAAAGGAAAAAAAAAAAGTAAGCTTGTGGTATAGAAAGAAGAGATGAGATTAATTTCAAAATGTCATGTCCTAAAGAAAACACAGGACAATTCCTCAGAGAAAGTCACTAATTTCCAACCTCTATTTAAGACCTGTATTTAGGGTTGAGAAGGAGAAAGTTTAAGAGGGAAATACAATATTTGAAACAAGAGCCTTTTTTCTCTTCCCATTTGTTAAATTGAAAAATATTGACAATCTCATCCCAATATCCATGCCCCTTTCCAATCGGACTTTGTCACTCTTCCCATCAGGGGTTGAGCCCATTTTTCCACCCGTGATTCGGGGTTGGCTGTGGGGCTTTGGCATATGGCACATCAGCACATGAGACAAGAGCAGAGGCTTAAACAGGACTTGCATATTGGTGTTTGCCATCTTGTGCTGCCAGAACCTGAGGTTGTCATTTGAAGAAGTCCAGACTAGGCTCTTCTTCCACGAGAAGAGAATCTCAGCCATCCAAACCTACCAAGCCAACTCAGCTGAACGAATGCAAACAGGATCATTAAGCTCCAACCAAGCCAGACCAGAATAGAAAAAACATCCATGTGAGCCACAGAAGCATGAACCAATAAGTAACGATGTTTTGGAGCAGCTTGTTATGCAGCAAATACTAAGTGGTATAGCCAGGACATCAGGAAATCGAGGCAGAACAGGGAAGCCGAGAGTGGGTAAAAGCCTTGGGCATCCTGGGGTGGACAGGGGGACCTGGCCCCTGTTAGCTATCCTTAGCCCTATTCCTCCTTCTAAGGAGGGAAATATCAAGTCCAAGGGAAGCAATGCAATAATGCAGCTCCTGCGAGCAGAGACAGAGGGTAAGGGAGCTGGGATGGGGCAGGAAGACTGGAGAACGACTGACACTTCTCTGACCCCTGTTTCTAGACTTAGACTAGGGGAAGGGGAGGGAGAGTTGCTCTAAACGTAACAAGGAGTAGAGCTAACAAGGTGATGGGGAGCTACCTACCTGACCTCCTTCCATCACTATTTGAATGAGGGGTAGACTGAAGACCAGTAAGAAGAGCAGGATGAATTCTGAGTTTACTAGTAAGACTCTTGGCCCTGTGACCCCCACCCGATCAATGGATTTCTCACTCCATAAATGATTCATGAGGAGCCCCGAAGCATTGCTTTCTCTTTTTCTATGCAAACATGGCCTTCACTCCAAACCTTAAGCCTATCCTTCCAAAACCAAACCAAACCAAACAATTTATGTTTCTGCAGAGTATGAATAATCACTGGTCAAGAACAGCCTTACTCATACTTAGAATGGAAAGGTACTCCCCACCACGCTCCCTTCTAACACAGAACAATGAAAGCAAAACATTGAATTAAAGACCAAAGACCAAAAGTAGACAATAAACATTCCCACCTTGCAACCTTGGCTTTTAAAAAGCAGGCACTGTCTCTTCAACCTCTTTTAAAGTTTATATATTAGCAAAAGAAGACTTTATAAAATCATTAAGAATTTAGAAATCTTTTTCTTTGGACTTAATAGCTGGTATTTGAATGATATTACTTTAGTGTGTGAGTGGCAAATGGACCCTAGAATAAAGCATCAAAAATAATTAAGATTTAGGGACTAAGGGGTGAAAGAAAGAGTAAGGACAACTAACATTGCTAAATGTTCTGATTGACAACTCAAGTTACACATACTTGTCAATCATCAGAAGTACATGGTATATGTCATGACTCAAATATTAGTACATATTGTAAATGTAATGGCCAGAATAGCAAATTTTTTTAAATTAGGGCCTTTTTTTTTAATACTTGCAAGAAAGTGCCCAATGATTATGTAAAGTTATCCACACATTTTAAATATTTATCTGCCACCCAGACTCTCCACTACCCTGCACTGAATATCAGTTATTGTGGACATGTTTGGGTTTTTGTTGTTGCAGTCAGAGTGATTCCTTCAATTTTATTCCTTTTTATTGTGGTTTTAGCTATTCTAGGGCTCATGCCTTTACATGTAAATTTTAGAACAAGCTTAGCCATGTCTACAGGATCTTTGTTGGGGTTTTCATAGGAATTTCATTAAACCTATAGGTCAGTTTGGGGGAGAATTGAAATCTTTACTGTATTAACATGGTATGTGTCTCTTTATTTAGGTCTTCTTTGGTTTCTTTAATCAGCATTTTGAAATTTTCAGTATATAAGATTTGTACATCTTTTGTTAAATTCATACTTATTTTTTTTGTTTTCTTTGGAGTGAGTTTGACTTTTTTTTTTTTTTCCTTTTTGTCTTTTTTCGTGACCGGCAACGGATCGCAACCCTCAGTGTCGCGCCCATACCGGACCGGGACCGGCAACGGGATCACAACCCTCGGTGTTGCGCCCGCACCTCGCTCAGCCAGTGAGCGGGAACCGGTCTGTATGTGGGATCCGAACCCTCGGGCGGGAGCGCCGCCGCGCTCCCAAGCGGCGCACTGTAGTAGTGCGCCACCGGGCCGGCCAGAAGTAGAGTTTTTTAAAAATATATTTATACCATCATTCTACTGCCACAGTCCCTTCCCAACACACAATGACACCAAACACTGACACATCTTAAATGTTCAAGAATATTCATGAAGTTGGCAACTATTACCACCTCAAGAGGCAGGTGTCCTGAATCCAACAAACTTAAATTATTAGCTTTCAAGGTTGATGATTACTAAGGTTCCTATAACCTCTGCAAACCTATACATTTGTGACATATAAATAAAATATTAATGCTTCCATCTTTTAGAAATTTAACATGACATTAAATATATGATATTAAATCCACCTAAGATTGGCTATCTGAGAAATATGTCTACAGATTATAGGCTATTTTAAATTTAAAGATATTTATTGAATATTTAACATGTCTTGGGGCAAATGCAATGTTTTTTATATTTACCCATTGACATGTGTGTGTGTGACTGTCTGATGTGTGTCTACATAATATACGTGTGAGTGTATGATATGTGTATGTATACAGTATAAAAACAGAGATTTTATAGATATCTCAAACAGAAACATGCTTTTGTATGTTCTCCATGGAACCTTGCACATTTCAACAAGAAATAGCCCCTAGATATCTATAAGAAATAAATATCCATAATTTAAATAAATGATTTAGAATAATTTCAACTGACATCTCTAATAAGAATGGAGTTGAGCAAAAACTTTTAAAAAAAGAAAAAAAAATGCCAAAGAGGGGAAATCAGACAGATCTATTATTCTCTTGGTATAAGAAAGGCAAATTTTATCATCTGTAACATTTCAAATGAGTCTTATAAAATTATACTAGTCCATATTGTGTAGAAATTTCCAAACCAAGTAGGAAAATGGACTAGGTGACCTAGTATTTTCACCATTCTAATTACAGGTTCCTTTGAATTTCACTCTTTCAAAACCTGCTTTTATCTTTGCAATAATGATCCAAGAGATTAAAAGAAGACCTTTGAGTGCCTCGATTTGCCTGCTCAAGTCCATTCAACATCTATTGATGTACCATTGCTGTCTTGTAAAAAAGCACTTACAACATTAGTAAGTATAAGTATAATTAGGACAAGAAATGAGACAGGTGAGAGGAGAACATACGGTTTTCTTGGTTTTATGTTTTCATTTCTGATTATCAGGATGGTGGGTTATTTAAATCACCTTGGAATCACCAGAGTGTTTAGCCTTCTGAAAATTAGTTAGATGAAATTTCCCATCTAACTAAAGCCCAAGGATGGTGTCCAAGGATGGTGCCTGAATGTGACTCAGAAAAGAGAGACTAGACACAGTGAATAGTGAAAAAAATATGTAGACTTCCTTCTTACCCTGTTGGATTTAAAATTGGTCTGATTAAATAATGGTTTGAGTTCTATTATTCCATCTCTAGCACAGGGATTTATAGAGATGGATACTTAATAAATACTTTCAGAGAAGAATTTGAGCTGTTTCTGTAAACAAAGGAAAGCAGATCTTAGGGTTGCTAATCTTTGCCTAGAGGTTGGCTGTGTCAATTGGGATTTCAGGTGGTGCTGCACTTCCAGATTGGCAGTGAGGTTTGAAAGTCCACAGTTACTGCTCAGACTCTTGGTCCCTCTAGTCAACAACTTGTTTCTTCTAAATTGCTGCAGGACTAAGGGGTTGGAAGAATAGAGTGGGAAGAGGCACAAATTAAGCAATTGAAACTGGAAGAGAGAGGAACAAAGTATGTTGATTGTTCTATTTGACCAGAAAAATTAAAGCAACTATAACCTGGTGGAAAGGTGGAATTATACAATTACGCAGCCACAGAATGAGCTATATTGACTGCCGAAAAAGTTCAATAATGTTTCGGCCTATGTGTTCATCAGAGACCTCTACAACCACTCTCTCATTTCAACCAGAACACTAGGAAGCTGGGCTTGGATCAACTGTTTCAGATAAATTGCATACAACTACTGAGAATGGAAATAAGACTAGAGAATTGCCCGTAAAGGTCTGGAATCAGGGTTGTTCAGGATTCTCAGTTAATGTGTTGGCATAACACATTGTTCAGTTCAGTTGACTTATTCCAAGAACAGATCTATTAAGAGTATTTCAAAATTCCCTTTATGGACCTACTTGGAGCTCAAAATTCTCTGAGGTCCTAATGGAAGAAAGTCACAAAATGAAGCGACGCTATTAGATTTCACTTGGTTTCCCTCCTCTGGGAGACGTCAATTGCTCCCTGACAACAATATATTCCTTTTTGTGGATTACCTTTATTTTTACCTGTTCTGGAAGTCCAGTGCCACCCTTATCCACAGAAAATTCAGTTAAAAATCCAGCTATTCATTCTGACCAGTGCCACCCTTATCCACAGAAAATTCAGTTAAAAATCCAAGTTTAAAAACATTGTAGTTCTATTTCAGTTTGTACTTGACTTATATAAATTCCAATTTTATTTGAAACAGTAGGCACCTCACCAAAGCTTTATGTAGGTTTAAAAATAAAATAATAAGTATTTCTAAATCTTGGCTGTCTGAGAAGGTTTCAGATTTATTTTACATTTACATTTATATTAGATTTATATTTATTTTTCTAAGTTTCATGGATGCCTAAATCTTCTTCTCCCTCCCTTTTATCATTTTGTTCATTTATATTGGGAAATCCACTCTTTCAGACCAATAAAGAATCATCTCACCAATGCAAACATATTTTAATAAAATCAGATTTAACCATTTCAACAAAAAATTTCACAATAAAATTATAAAAATTATTAATAGTAAAACATTTGCTATTTCTCTGTTGCTATAAAATTAACTCATTTATAGTCAATGCTTATAAAGGATGTTCTTTACCTTAGTTTATATTATTGCATACACACAGACAATGAGGTCAGAAGTTTTAATAATATCAGCACAGTTGTGCAAATTAACATTTATTAAGCATCTACTATATTTGACTCCTTAAAAAAAAAAAGGATTAACAAAACTGTGACCACTTTGCTTGAGCTATAAGGAGCCAACTCTGTTGGTATATATTTTCTGTTCTGGTAGTGAGAACATTATGTTTTGATATACTTATCTTGATATATATATAGATAATGAAATGATTACTACAGTTAAGCAAAATAACATACCCATCATCTCATACAGTGATCTTTCTTTTTTTCTTTTCTTTTTTTTTTTGTGGTAAGAGTACTGTCTTGGTAAATTAACACTGTACAATATTACATTATTAATTATAGTTATGTTGTACATTACATCTCTCGGCTTATTCATTTTTTATAACTGCAACTTATAACAGAAAAAAAAATGCAGCATGATCTCACTTATATGTGAAATTTTTTTAAAAAGTCAAATACATAGAAACAGAGTAAAACAGTAGTTACCGGGGTGAGGGAAAATAGGAAGATGTAGGTCAAAATGGTTTTTTAAAAAATTAGTTTAAACACATGCACGCTTGTGCTCACATACACATCTAGGAGAACTCATAACCTGGTTCTTCCTCCTGTAACAAATAGAGGACCAGGTCTAAAATCTCTAAAACTCAATAGCAGGAAGTAGGCTGAGCCACAGCTAAAGATTGTCCATCCTCAGAAGAGCAGATCAATGGCCGGAAATGGAGCAGAAGCTCAAACAGGAAGCTCTCATCAGCAGAACAGGGATAACCAATGCTGAGAAAATGAAGGCAATGCTCTTTGAGACTTAGAAGGTGCACATATCAGGGAGCAGGTAGGAGAAAAGATAAATGCTAATTGTCAACTGGCACCTTTATGTAGAAGGGCTATGGAGAATAGGCTAAGGCATCTAAGCCAGTGGCTGATAAAAACCTATGAATCTAAAAGACAAGTATGTAACTTGCTTTAGGAAAGAGGGAAGAATGTGTATTAGGATCACCACAGCTTACAGTTACTAAGTAGAAGTAACAGCACTAGAAAAATAATGCTTTCTGTTTGGCATCTTCAAATCTTGCTCTAAGCAAGGTGTGACCTAACATAAATGAAGATAGTATTAAATCTGTGTCTTTGGTTGAGTTGGGAAGGTGGTATATGACCAGCTTTTGGTTTGTTTTTGTCAAATTTTTTTTGAAGTCTAGGTAAATGGACTGCCTGTCCCACTCATGTAGCCCTCCATTTCTTTATGCTGAATTCATCTCACCAGTGGGTCTAGCTCATTCTATATAGCATCACTGTTCTCTATGTCTCTGGGGATTTGACTCATCCACTTAGAGGTTATCTTGCTCCCTTTATTCTAAACAGAGTAAGATAATCCACAAAATGAAGCTGATGGATCAGTAAAAACAGAACTGTAGGCTCCACAATATCCGTGACCTAACGAAGGAGCAAATGCAGCTCATCGCAGCTTGTTTTTATAAATCAAGTTTTACTAGAATACAGCCGTGCCCATTGACTTACCCGTTGTCTGTGAGTGTTGTGGCACTACAACAGCAGAACTGAATAATGGCAGCAAAGACCTTGCAAAGTCTGCAATATTTATATTAATATTTGCAAAATATAACATTAAATATAGAAATATAATATTTATACTAATAATATAGGTTTGTATAGCCTATGATACACAATTTGGCCTTTTAGAGAAAAATTTTGCTGATCCCTGATCTAAATAAAGGTATCAAGGTTTCCCTCTCTGATCTGGGTCTCCGTCCCAAATCCAGGTTGGTCCTGCTAATTACTAGCTGTGTGGTATTAGAGTAAGTATTTAACCTCTTTGAGACTTAGTTTCCTCATCTCTACAATGGAAATAATAACAGAATCCCTTTTGACAATGCTGTGAGGATTCAGAGATAAAACTGTATCAGTCTTTCCTATTATTAATATTATTCCCCTACAATCCTTTATGTGAAGATAAGTTGTGATGTCCTCTTCTCTTTCTCTGGGATAAACAGCTTTCAGACCCTTGTAGGCATTTGGAATGAAGATTTCACAATTGAACTCTAAGAAAACCACATCTATAATGTGATTAAAATGAAAATGAATCTAGTTTAATTAAACATTGAAGCTGACAATTGTGCACCAGGCAGAAGCACATTTCCAGTAAATGTTTAATAATGGTATTACAGAGTATTCTGTATGCACTAGGATGTGAGAAACAATAGTAAATTTGCATGTGAATTTATATCTGTCAACCAAATGAGTCTAAGCTCTATATACAACGCAAACTGGAGTACTGCTAGGAGACCACTGGAACAGCAGGGTGACGGAAAGGGGTTGGGGGTGGGAACACACAAACCTGTGTGGAATCCTAACACTGACACTTTCTGGCCCCATGACTATAGCAAATGTTCTCAAACTCTCTGAGCCGTCTTTATTCATCTGTGAGGAGATTAATATTTCTCTCCTAGAGAGGGGAACTCTTCTGCATTGTTCATGAGACTGTAAATTAGTGCAGCCACCATAGAAAAGAGCATGGAGTTTCTCAAACAGCTATAGATAGAACTGCCATACAATCCAGCAATTCCATTTCTAGGTATATACCCAAAGGAATGGAAATCATCATGTGGAGGGACACATGAGCTCTCATGTTCATCGCAGCTTTATTTACAATAGCCAAGATATAGAATCTACCTAAATGTCCATCAATGGATGAGTGGATAAGGAAAATGTGGTACATATATGCTATGGAATACTACTCAGGCATAAAAAAGACTGAAATCCCACCATTCACATCAACATGGATGAGGTTGGAGAAAATTATGTTAAGTGAAATAAGCAAGCACAGAGGGAAAACTACCACATGTCCTCACTCATAAGTGGGAGTTAAGAGACAAAGAAGGAAGGTAAGAAGGACCACAGTGGTTTGTTGGACTTGCAGAGGGAGAGAACAGACCTAGAGCTGTTGGGGGTGGAGGGGTGGAAGTGGAGGGAGGTCAGGAGAAAGTGGGTGGGGGACATGGGGAATAATTGCAATTTGTGGTAACAGACATACTGATCATATTGATCTGTTCATCACATCTTGGGCACAAGTGGGGATGGTCAGCTTTGTACCTCATGAATATGCATAATCAATAAAAAATAAAGAAATAATAAAAGTTCAGAAAGGTTAAAAAAAATTCACAAAGGTGTCGAGAGCCGTCCTGCTATAGGGAACGGCATGGGAGCCTGAGGAGCGACACCCCCTGTTCAGCCAGGCTGCGGGGGGATCCCACGTGTGTGGCACGGCTCCGTGGAATTTCCTGTTTGTTCACCTTTGGTTGCTTGACAAGACTTCCCAGAATTAAACAGCCTAACCTTTTGGCTTGGTATGGCTTTGGGAGATTCCAACGGCCGTGGAATTTCTCAAAGGACATGTTAAAATACATCAAAATTAACTGGTTCATTTAAAGGGCATTGTCAGTACTAAAGGTATTTTTGATACACGTTACCAGTATGGGTTGGCTTGATTTAATTTTGTTGTTGATCTTTCCTGTTAGTGGTGTGTGCATTGACCCATAATTTTAGAATAACTGGCTCTATAGTGTGATCATACTCTTGTGCATGCGGAACGAAGTTATTATGTTAAATTATTATAAATCCACGTCCCCTGGGGAGGCAGCGGGTCTGAGTGCAGTGGTGTTTACAACTAATTGATCACAACCAGTTACTGATTTCTTGTTCCCACTGCTTCACTTGACTCACCAAGTACATATCATTCTGGGATTGAAATGATGCAGTGTATTTAACAAACTTAAGAAGGGTTGTTTAACTTTTCACTTTGTCCCCTGTGCTGTTCCCGGAGTCTATTGGCAGGGAAATAAAAGGTTTCATTATAGAGATAAATAAGTAAAATAGCACAAGAATATAAACAAGTTTTGATATTAACAGGTTTGTTTTAGATTAGTTTATAATTTAGAATCATTTAACAGTAATAGAGATTTATTGTTATATTTTATTATATAGAATCAAGATATAAGTAATATGGTTTTAGTTGGTTAAGAATTAACATAGTTGATATAAACATAAATATTATTAAATTGTTAAATATAAGTAAGATTTAATAGGAGTTTAGAATATAAGTTTATGTGCAAGTTAAAAGGTTAGGATTTATGATTCAAAACAAAAGTCCGACGTCTTTAAGCCAAGCATGCTGCTATTGTATGTTTTCCTGGCCACAAGCCACAGGCTTTGGGGTGAACTATTGATGCATGAGTAGATGTTTTTGTCACAGCGTGAGTGCTTTAGAACATTTTGACCTTTCCTTTTCAATAGAAACAAAATAAAAATGTTTTGATTAAAAGATAAATCATCATGTAAAAAAATAAGCAAAAAGATATAAATAAAACAAGATTCATGTGGTTGTCGTCCACACCTGCACTAGACAATTGTGCTCCGTCTCTTTCTTTTGCCGATGCCACACCACCTATTCAGGTCCAACGAATCCTGCGGAGCTCGTCTCCGGCACAAAGGCAATTTATGAATGACTTTATCCTTCAATTAAAACCATAAGTATTCTTTTAAAAGTACACTACTCAAGCGAATTTACTACTACTATAAAAGTGAACATTAAAAGTTTAATAGAAAAAAAATACTTCTCTCCTGGAACCATTGGAAGGATTATATTAGGTTAAGTATTGTATGATGGATATGTTTATTACATTGATTGTGCCGATGTTATCATGGGTATACATATATATCCTAACTCATCAAATTGTAGGCATTAAATATGTGCAGGATTTTTTTTTGAATATGAATTATATCTCAATAAAACTGTAAGAAAAATTTAAAAGAAAGAAATAAAAACACCTACGCATTAGTTCCCTCAGTGTAAAAGGTATAGGTTTTTATATCACAGTTTACGCTTGTGTATATTTAGGTAGGAGAACAGAGCTTACTAGCATCGTTCCAGAGAACTCAAGGTCCCAGCCCAAATTCTATCCCACGCCCACTTGTATCTGATCCTCAGGCTCCATCAGTCGTTTATGTGTGTCTGACAATGAACCCAGATCTGACCCCAATAGCATGTCCTCTTTCACTGTGTGGAACTGCAGGTACAAGATTATGTAATGCATAGGGACATTGGATTTGCCTTCCAAGACATACAGGCTTAAGTTCCAGGTTTTCATAGACTAGCTTATGATCCCGGGAGAGTTAACTAATCTTAAAACATCTTCCCATTTGTAAAATGAGGATAAAAATAGTACCTACCCCTTTGGGCTATTATGAAGACTTAATATAAGAACTCAGTACAGTGCCTAGCACCTAATACCTGCTCAATAAAATTTAGGTATTTAAATGACCATGCTTGTGTACTTGTATTTCTCTTCCACTACGCTAGAGATTCTTGCAGGCAGGGGCTGTGTTTTGTTTCTCACTCTATGCTTATCACCTAGACAGATGCACATTTAAAGTATATGTTGAATAAATATGTGTTGAATGGTGAGTGAATGAATGCATAACGAGAGGGCTCCACTCATACCCACCCCATTGGTGAGAATAGGGGAGTATCAACATATTTATTATAGTAAAGGTAACAATATAATATTTATAATATTTAACTTATGGCTAAAGAAATATCATATGCTTTTTAATTTGTAAAGTCCACCTTTTGCATTAATTCTCAAGGTAATCTACTAAAAATGAGGAAGACATAAACCAGGACTCAGACAAAGGTATGCATCCTATAAAGACCTACAGAAGTTTTCAGCAAAATTATTCTTTTGCTCAGCAACCCTATAGAACAAAAGCACTGCCCTGTTCATAAATAAATTCTGGATAAATAATGTCTTTAGTTACTATAACTGCTATTATCTGATGTAAATCTTCGCTACTATAACAAGCTCATTTGTGCCTGTTATTTAATTCCTTTATAAATAACCTCGAGTTGTGTGTTAGCTTCATGTCTTAGGGGCAGTTGCCATGTGTCATATGTCCATGTGTTCCCTCTTCTACTTCCCTCTACCCCAAATGTTCTTCTCCTCGATGGGATATATATATATAAAAATGTGTGTGTGTGT